>NW_008586480.1:29863-36017 GCF_000691845.1 Merops nubicus | reverse complement strand
ATTAACACCCTGGACTTGCTTAGCTCAGCCTCTCCCTGTGACCCCCTCTCTGTCACCAGAGGAATCCTCTATTTACCACTGAAGAATCCTTCTCCTTCCCATCCCAGGGCTTATATATCTAAGAACGAATGACAAACATAATTAAAAGATTTTTTTATTAAAAATTGACATATTTATACATTTGTACATTCCACATACTGCTGTATATGTTCACCAACATAACCATTAAGTCAGAAAGCCTTAACAGTACAGATTTCCATCGGAACAAATTTACTGCAGGGGAACTTCAGTGTTGCAATCAATCAGACATTACAGAGTGTCATTCACTTTTTCTATTTTTCATTTTCCCTTTAAAAGTAGCAGCACGTTTAATTATCAGTGTCGACAAGGCATAAGCCCCGAAGTGTTGTACAGCATGAGAAAAATTAATTAGTAAATACAGGCAACAGGAGGAGAGCTCACAATGAAAATGTCTGAGTTGGTGCCTATTACAAACAGCAGGATGTTGATAAAACAGAGCAAAGCTGAACAGACTGCAGCAAATTGGGGAGGCTAATAAAACATTACTTTTTGATACAACTGCATAAAATATTTTTGTAATGTCACTTAAGAGTCCTGCAAAGAGGAGATGCTGCTAGTCAGGATAATGCTTGTGTGTTCAAACACATACTGAAGGTCCCCATCAAACCCAGACGTGCTCCACCCCCACCCCCACCCTCCCACAGCTGACCTCACTGGGGTTTCCTGTGGTTGAAGTGATAAAGTGACATTTTATCAGACAGATGTGCCCAGGAGTCCACCCAGGACTCTTGCAATCTAAACTCCTGTTAGTTAAGTGCTAGAAGAGTGACATTAATCAGGTGACAAAGGCTGGCAAGTTTTGGGAGATTGGGAGCAAAGAGAGAAGTTCTCACTGTAACCCAGTCCTGTGCACACCCGAGCCACCACCCCACGGGCTGCCTGGAGAAGTCAGCTCATAGCTACCTGTGCTGCACTCTGTGTAACAAAACCCAGAAAATTTCTCCAGAAATACTGGAAAAAATTGCTTATTTTCTCCTGACTTTGAGATCAGTACTCTTGTAACATTAACAATGTGATAACTTACCCCTTTACACTACAGAAATGAAGAGCCAACCATTCTTTCTCATAAATGTACAGCAATTAATCTTATTTCCAGTGGAGTGCCAGATGCTGGGCAGTTTTTTCTCATTAGCATTTTTCCTCTCTTTTTGACTTGGAGAAGGGAAAAACTGTCTGTGATGACACCTACACATCACAGGTAATTTTTTATGTGAGGCAGCATGGAGATATGAAAGAATAAGAAAGAGTTTAACGAGTGTTTTTTGTACATATCAGTGACTGTAACAGAGGATGGCTGAAAAAAGTCAGAGGTATAATATTTCTGTAATGCTCCATGTTAAGCACACGTGCCTCAACATCTGCAAAAATATCTGTGTGAGAGACTGATCTCACTTTTTACATCCTGAATCACAGATACACTGCCACAGTAGAAAATCCCCATATATCTGCACTACTGCTTTGGTTTTCACCCAGAGGAAGTTGGAGGAGACTCATCAGAAAAAAAAAAAAATAGAGATAAATGACAAACAAGTAATTTAGCAAGACCTAAATCCACACTGAAAGAATCTCCTCTCTACAAAGGCAGGTCTAAGACATCATGCTCCCTAACTGGAGAAGAAGAGATTATGTCAAGCTTAAACTCTCAAAACCCATTTAATTTCCAAACAAGGATGGTCAAAGAAATATTCTCCTCTGCTGCCCCTCCTCCTCCACGTGCCCAGCCAGCAGTTAATAAGCCACTAGCACTCATTCCCTGCCTGCTCCTCTGGCCATCATACCAGATGTACTTCCCACAGGAGCTGGGCTGTCCCAGGGCTTCAGGTGCATAAACCAAGAAGGAGCAAATAGCACCAAAACAGGAGGAGGAATGAACTCAGGTTCTCTTACTCAAGGGGTGCTGCTGTTGTCCTGCCTAAGAGAATTTCAAGGCAGGCACCACTCATGAGTCCCCTGGTGATGTAAGTACAGGACACCCCACACCACTGACAGAGGCTGTCACCTCCTTGGGGTGAGTGCTGCCCCCCTGGCTGTGTGCACCCTGCAGGAACATCCCCCACCTCCCTGCTGAGCTCTTGCTCTACCTCACTTTTCTTTTTCCCCATGGGATTTCTATATTAATTCATCCAAATGAATTCTAGTATAAAATTTACTAAGGAAACAGGTAACGACGCATTAATTGAATATCAGTATTTTTTCCATTCCAAATTTCTGGGGGACTAGAAGAATTTGATCCCCCAGCTTAAATATTAATCACCCTTTTGGTCAGCTAGGACTGCAAATATGCTACCCTGTGTTACTCTGATTTCTGTATGTACAATTATTGTTGCTGCTGCATTTTAGCCAAAGGACAAATCTGAAAAGATATCAAATCTTAATAAAGAATTGTTTAATCTTTTACAGACATACCTTTTCATGCAATAACAATTAAGACTTCTCTTATTGTCTGGAATGATACAATCTCTATTCCATTGCAACACTAGTTGACAGTAGGCTAAGTTCATCTGACCTAGTGGCTAATATTGGTCTTCATCATGGAGAGTGGGCTCCAGTCATGGAGGTTTGGGGCCTCCTAATTAGATAGGAACAAAGAGCATACTGAGAATGCTTGCAGCAAAAGAAAGTCTCTCTTAGGAACTGCATGCTGCTGTATGTAAAGGCTCATCAGGTCTTTGTGAAATCACTTCCTCTCTACCAGCAAATCTTCTGAAGACCAGGAACGAATTTCTACCACAGATTTCTCTGTCACCATTGGCAGTTGTATACACAGTGCCTGAAAGCCAGGAATACAAGACACAGAAGAGTCACTTAGGCCAGAATTAAGTCAGAAATGCTCAGGTTTGTCTCTTTTTGGAGGTGCCTTTCACTAACCATGGCTTACGTGTCTTAGCAGAAAGCATTACAAAATTCCTTACCTGGATTTTATTTATTTTTCAGAACCCACCACAACAGCTGTACTTTTCTAACTTCAAACCCTGCAAAGAGAGAGATCCAAAGGTCTTTTGCTTCAAAGACAAAGAAATTGATAGTTTTATCCCTGGATTTAGGCTGGTTGCTCCTCCCTGAAGGCAGCACTATGCTTACCAGGCTGCTCCATAAGCCAACCCTTCTGTATGAGGAAACCTCTGCCAAGACTGCATCTAGAAGATCCCACACAGTTATCCCCTTTTACTGAAAGTCTCCACTGATTTGGGACACTGAAACAGTGAGGAGCTGTAACACAGAAACAATCAGGGCAGTAATGCAAAGGGTGGTTGTTCCTTGAAAAACCTTAATTTACAGAATGTTCTAGAGAATATAACAAATCCAGTACCCCTGTAGTGTGCCTTTGTGGATTTATTCCAAATTAGATATCCTTTCCATGATTGTGATTGCACAAAGTCATTCCCAAGTACTAAACCCTGTTCTTGTGGAGCTCCAATCTGCCTAAGTTATCTTACAGCAGACATTTAGCACATAACCTGTACACTTAGGTATCAGCTACACCTTCATCCTCCAAAGAAGTTCTAGAATAAGATCAATTTATTCAACTGTATATACAGTATATTTGCATATTAATAAATAAATCAATATTAAAGTTAAGGTCTCTTCCCCCATATAAAAGTGACTACAGCCTGACTAGACAATTTGACTTAATTTTCTTTGGTTTTTTTTTTTCTTCCAAGCAAACTGTGTGACTGAGGCAATCAGTTTCCACTCAGTTTATTACAGTAACTGTAGGGGCAGAAACCTAACAGACCAGTGCTTACATCTAAATTCTGGGGGTGGGAGGGGAAGTACTAAAAAGTGCATCAGAAGTCAACAATTTGTAGAGCAGAAACCAAGTTCATAATGTGATCCTAGGGAAAAGAATCCAGCCCAAAAGAGGCCATTCTGCAGCAAACATTACAACCAACACACATTTTTGTCTTGACAGCAAGCTGCAGGATGCCAGTCTTGTCCCAGTCTTGTCCTGTGCTGTTCCAAGAATTCCAGCTCCAGTAGATGCCATCTCCACCTCTACAAATGCATCGACACCACATTCAGTGCAAAGTGACGTTTCTTAGAGTAACTGTTTGCCTTGTCTCCATAACTTTGATCCTTGCTCTGAAGCAGAGGCTCATTTTGTTTATTACTATGTACAGCAGAGCCTATATTTGCACCTCTCCGTTCCTGGTAGTGAATTTTCTATCTACATTCATTAGAAATGACAAAGATAAGTGGTGATGTTTCCTATTTACCAGAAGTCTTCCCATTAACCCAGGGACTAGCTGTTCATCTTGATTTACACCTAAAGTAGCTGCACTTGGTTCTCTTCTCCAGCTCGCTTTCAGAGGAGTGTAAGTCACGGGAGCCTGGGGGAGCAGCAGCTATTTCAAGTCTGATTGCTGGAGCTGGCAGGATGCTGAGTGGTGTTGGAATTCGGCTGCCTGTTGGCAGCACAGTGTGTGTGGACCACGCCCCCGTTTGGGTACCTTACAAACACAGGCTCACAGAAGGGGTTTTGGCACACCTGACACACCTTCGTGTCCGAGAGAACAATTGGGGTTCCTTTTTGTTTGACCTAAAGAGAGAGAAAAAAAAGAATCCAAACATAAACCTAGTAAGAAAGGAAGGGAAATTATGAGACATATAATTTAAACTGTACCAAACAGACAAACCTGGTCAATGATAGAGGTAGCAGGAAAAGACAGCTTGACTATTTTACTTGAATCCAATTTCCACATTCACACTCATTCATTTTCATGCTTCCTCTTAAGTGCTGCCTTTTTTCCCTTTTTTTTTTCCCCTTCTTTGTTTCTTTGATAAAAGAAAAGCACTCACACATTTAATGTAGCTAAAAACTCAACATAGCTTCCTAAACAAGGTCCCAGGACAAGTCCACAGCAAACTGAGCACTGATGCATTTTTTTTATTCCAGACAAGATTCTGCTGGATAAACAGTCATTAGAACTAAACAGATTTAAGAATCTGCTGGGAACTTGAAGCACCATAGCTCTAACTAGAATGGAAGAAAGCTTCACAAGTGAATTTACCACTGACAAAAGCTATTAACAAACTTCAACTAATACTAAGTGCCAGGTAAACTTTTTTGCATATTCTGACAGGTGTCAATCTTAGTGAAAAAAATGCTAGCTCACATTTATTACAGTTTCTGTGACTTCATTAATCTGCAAGTCCCAGATTCACTTTCATTCAGCCTAGAAGTTCAAAGTTGTTTCTATTTCAAGGCCCACCCTTTGTCTTTTGTTTTACAGAGAAAGCATAAAATTAAGTTTGAATCTAGTGGTCATGGCAAAAAAAATCTAATAAATGCAGCAAATAAAATTGCCAAAGAGAGGAAGACAAGTTCATTCTAATTTTTCAGACTTCTACTGATGATTATCTATAAACGGACTTAACTGTAAAGCTTCAAAGTGCATCTACTTAAAAAAAAAAAACAAACAACACAACCAAGCCATTCTCAAACCAAACCAAAGCACAAAGCCCAAGCAACCTACCTTCTCATATTTGTAGATTAAGTTTTCAGCTTGTGCTAAGCCAAGAGCAGCCTGAGTCATTCTTCTGGTGTGAACGCTTTGCCTCACTGCTCCCGCCAGGAACGGGGAGAGGAGCTGCACGGACCAGCTCTCAGGCACCACCTGCAGAACTAGAGCAGCATCGAATTCGGCAGGGTGCCTGTTGAGGAGATCCACAGCAGGCAGGAGGAGGGCACAGTCGGGGCTGCCGGGGCCGAGGTACACGGAGAGCAGCATGTGGAAGAGCCTGCGCCGGTAGCGCGCGTCCCTGCGCGCCGAGCTCCACACGCAGTACTCCTCGGCAGCACCAAAGTCCTGCAGCTCGTGCACCAGGATCTGCAAAGCCTTCTCGTGCTCCTCCAGCTTTCCATACAGAATTGCACTTTCCATGTGAAGGTCTGTGCCCTGGATTTTGTCTGTTAAACGAGAAACAAGGCAATGTTTGCTCAGTGGAGAGGACGACTGCTCCCTCTCCTCGAGTCCCTGTGAACAAGCCCACAGAATTCAACTCCTGCTGTTTTTGCAGAGGTGCTGGCAGCTATAAAGAGGACAGATCATGGATGTTTATAAGTACAGGA
>NW_008586480.1:12100-29832 GCF_000691845.1 Merops nubicus | reverse complement strand
GGTATGGAAACATACAAAAAAAAGGTCCAAAAGACATTCCTAAATAACAGGTGATGAAAGCAGTGTCACTGACATCTTTTAAACTGGAGCACATTTCTGTGCACACTGCTACCATGTATGACACATGACAAGATGAAGCCATGGTATTTTTAACTTCTACTTCTTTCAATACTAAAGACTACAGAGTAGTTTAAAATCCATAAGACACTAAAGAGCAAATGGCACTTCCCTTAAGAAAAGGACACTACGAATCCTTAATCAGTCTGACATTTGAAGGTGTCAGTGACAGGCAGGGGGAATGGCAAGTTCATCTGGTGTTTGATACTATGAGGTTTTGCCTCCAGATATTTTGGTTATTGAGAAAGAACGTGCCAGCATGCACTGATCTCACCTTCATGTAAGGTAAGGACTGTCATGAAAGAAAACTTGTGTTTTGGAGTACATGGATTTAAAGAAAATCCATCTTTTAACTCTTGCCTTTAAAAACTGGGTTAAAACCAAAAAGATAAAGAACAAGAGTTTTAATGATTATGTTACACTTGTACCTTATTTATCATATAAGGTTTGCTGACTGGGAAGGCAATAATTTAAACAGTAAATTATTTTAGTTGCTACTCATGCTACTATTTTTATTTCCACATCCACTGGATTTTTCCACTGAATTTCAGAAAAAGATTTCATGTCTTCAGTAAAATAAGAAGTTATTTCCCCTCCATCCATTTGGAAGGTATATAAAAAAAAAAAAAATTAAACAAAAAAAAATTAAAAGCACTGGCCAAGGAAAGAATTTAGTTCAGCTGTTGCTTGCCTTATACCAACAATGAAATAGATATTGTACTTTTCACTCAAAAAATAAGTTCTTATTTTTGTTTAGCATGAACTCCAGCTTTTGGAGTGAGAAGGGGTTATGGACAACAAACAAATCCTTGGTAATAAGACTCCTCAAAGCTTCATTTCAGTTCATTGGAAAACAAAGCACTTAAAGAAAATAATGTAATCTTCCATTTGCAAAAGTTTGTCACCAATTACATGCTCACCATTAAAAAGAAACTGACTATAAATTAAGAACATAATTGTATGAAGGCATTTTTCTAGCTAGTTATGGTATTGTGTCTTTGATGCAGTGGCAAACACCATTGTGCCTCATGAGCCATGGAAGATCCAGAATGACACTAACATTCTTTCTTTGGAAAAGAATTCTTTAATTTAGAAACTTGTGCCTTGGAGATACTGATAGTAAGCCAAACTATCACCTAGAAACCTCAGCTCTTTTCATTTTCTACCTTTATGAGGACTTTATTTCATTTCCTGCTGGAACTGACACACAGCATTTAGAACAGAGAAGATGCCTCTTACCCAGAATGAAGTGAATTCTATACAGATCAGATTTCTGAAGCAGACTGCGTAGCTTGAGCAGCAGCTCAGTTGTTTCTGCACCATTATCTGGGGTCACAGACTTCAGCTGAAGTATTGCCTCCAAGTACAAGACAGCGAGGTGAGTGTGGTACTTTTCTTTCTGCAGGTGAAAAGTGCAAGGTTAGCTCAGTTTACAAAGACATCCCCTTCTCCTCACCAACAACAGTGGTGCTTATTTACAGAATTACACAGGAATGTATATTAATTCATTTATTTAGTTCAAATTAATCAGAAAGTCTTTTGCTTGTGCAGACAGACACCTTATTCAGACCAGCCTCACAAGACAGACTGTACCTATGGTATAGGATTCTCTATTCCATTAACACAGATATAAAGCATCTTATTCCTAAACCCCTCTTCACCTTAAGTAAACACACTCTATAAATAGCTTTTCTTGTGCAAAACTTTGAGTACAAGTATGATCTCCACTGTGTCTTCTCCCTTTATTTCCCTTGTAAAATGAGCAATTTTGATCTAATTCATTTTTACTCATATTCAGGTATATTCTTTGACCTTTTCTATTTCTGCAGTAAAATTTGAGAGAGCCACCAGAAGTGGAGAAGCACTTGGACCTACAGTTTGTGCTACCCACTACCCAATACTCATCAGAACAAGGGGATGATTTGACTGTTTGAAATATCCTCCCCAAAGCATTCACAATTCCCTAGCTCTTTCTAATGACCAAATCAATTTACAACTCAGACTTTGCTAGCAGGTAGAGTAGATTATACTTTTGTTGTAAATATTCTATGAGGCACTATGTTTAACTCCAAAAGTTTGTTTGAAAATATTCATGGCATCAGAAACTAGAATATTCATCTGTTGTGGTGTCACATAACTTGATGTATTTGAAATAGCAACAGAAACCACTGATCTAGCATGTCTATTTGAAGAATGTAAATTAGCAAACTGGTCATCAGATCTGCTGAGTTTCAGCAATGTTCATTTCTTTGCTTTAACTGCAGGTTAAAGTAACTTCTCCTGTGCTTAAAATGTCTCATATCCAACCACCATAACGTTTGGCTGCTTCTGTGATATGCAATCATGAGAAGTAAAAGAACCCAAAAAACAAACTAACCCAAATCTCTGAGGGGAGGTAAGCAACTGTCTTGCCATCATGAGAGTTGGAAAGTTAAAAAAAATGTAGATATCCACTCCTCATCTTCTACTTCAGTCTTAAAACCACTCCTTGCCTACTTGAGTATATCTTAAAGCCTTCAAATTATGCTTGTTTCTTCTAGACTTAGGCTTTTTTCAGAGTTGTTGTTCATAGTCTGCATTCCAAATCCTTCTTTTAGTATCCTTGTGGACTCACCTCTATTTTTCTTTCCAATACTAGATGTTCTAGATACTTAATACGTGCTTTAGGATATTTGTTAAGGCAATTGATGATATCATCTGGATTAATGTTTTTCTCCTGGTCCTCCAAAGGCCTTTTAGTGAAAATCTGTACGCCAACCTGGAAAGAGTTAATTGCATTTAGGAATTCAGTGGCAACAATTTTCTTGCCTTTTTAGTTTAAATATTTATCTAATAGTACTATCAGATTAGTTAGTACATTTTTCAGGAAGATAAAGAACACAAAACTGTGCTCAACACTGGTCTGTGCTTATCATGATCTCACTCCCTCCTATCTCCACTGCTTCAGTTTGTGGTGTACACGCTGTCCAGCCTATAAACCTTCTGCTGGGCACATCCTCCACCAGCCACAAAAAACATTGAACAGAACTCCATAACAGCAGGGCAAGAGACTCCAGCCTTTGCAGCAAGAAAGCCTAAGATAAAGGCCAGAATGTTTACACCCTTATCAAATGTGATAAATGAGAGAGTTCTGTAAGGACCAAAACTGAAAGTTTAGACATCTGTCACTGCAGGTAATAACTGAGCTTTAAATTAATACAACTCAGGCAGTGACAAGTCCCAGCAGCACAGACTGATAGAGCATCAAGCATCCCACTTAACAGCACACCAGACTAATGGATGTTACAAAACTGTTTTTTTAATTTTACAAACCTCTTCATTTTTTTGTAGAACCCATTCAGAGTATTTCCACACTAGATCTTGGTCTGAGCAGAAAGTGAGGAAGTCTACTATGTATTCATAGAGATCTGAACGTGTAGAATCTTCAATGTCTCCATCAACTATTTTCACCCATAGCTGCAACAAAAACACACAGAAATTAAAGTGCTTAAAGCATGTGCTAGCCCCTCCAACTCAAAATGTGTATGAGTTACAACCACACTTAGTGTTAGCTATTGGTACTTGTGGAATTAGAAAGAGCTCCTTGGAACACCAATTGCAAGGGACCTCACTGGTCACTAAATTTAAGCCTCCTCTCCAACACAGGCTTGTCTTGCCCCTGCCATATTCAACTAATTCAGACCCTGTACCATATGTGGATTCTCATTCTGAGAGTGACTGGCTGAACACTTCAGGAGGAGGCACATGAGCCACAAGGAAAGTTTCTGACAAAAGTCTCTGATGCACGGTATGCTTTTCATGTGTAAGATTAAAACCAAATGATACAAACAATTTAGAAGACCACCTGATTTTCTGTTCTTTCATTTCAACTGAAGGACTTTAAGTACCATGTCAGATTATTTTTATATACATTACAATTTGAATTAAAAGGTGCCACATCTAGCACACCAGTTTAGCAATAAACCTTGTTGCATGAAATGAAGAAAAATATCTTGCACATGACAAAGGTACATGCTGGTTTTTTTGTCCTTACTGTCTTTCTGCTCAGGAAATTACTGTTTACAAACCTGCCTTGGATGCATTTGAGAGTCTTACTGGGACTAACTTACTCAGAAAGCCACACAGCAAGGCAAGCTACCTCAGCTCTTGGAGATGGTCTGAGACATACATGCTATTAAGTAAGAACATATTAACTTTTGTAGATGAAGTTTTGCAGACAGGAACAACAACATTTAGTCTGCAGTCTAGAAACTACTGCTAGTCTCAGAAACAGAAGAAGGAGTGTCCCCAACAGGTCTTGCAGAATGTGTTCACTGTCCATCATCAGATAAGGATATAAACTCTCAGTTGCTACCAGTGTCTGCCATGAGACTCCAATACTGCTCTGCTGTGTCTATACAGACTAGTCAGCACAGGCTATGGTCCTGATGTCTCTCAAAACACCTTTTAAAGTAACTTCTTGATTATTTTAGTGCTTCTGTCCATCTTTTAAGAGCACAAACATGTTCTGGTATGTAGTTTTGCTTAAAAATTCGCATGCAAGCATCTAAATAGTTGTCATCTTCAGTAAGCTTTTCAGGTTCTTCACATCTAGCATATTAGTTTGTTCAAGGAAGTCTTAGCATAAGTTTCTCTTACATGTACACATCACTACTTTTCAAACAGATAAATTAGATTTTTATCTCAGAGGTAAACTGCTGTTTTGGAATGGTTTACAGGTGACACTAAAAGCTTTATTCTAACCTGAAGAGCTGCAGCATCTTGACCATTATAGTGATAGAGGAGACCAAGGGCAAAATACCTGTAGAGAAAAGAGAAAATAATATTAACATCACTAGATCTTGCCTAACAGTTTCATTATGGTTTGATTAGCAGAGAGTATAAAAAATAATTGCTTAGAGTGACATGTGCATGGCCATGTCTACCCTTGAACATATGTCTGTAGACTCTTCTTCAGAATCAAAGGGGAGAAGTTCTGCCCTAGAAATGTGTCTCCTGTCTCTAAAGCACTTTCTAGTTATTAGCTCAAACTTAAAGTGTGTGTCAAATTAGAGATAACTCCCATGCTGTTCTCTGAATATCATATACAGACTTAACACACAGCTCCAATAAATATTCCTCCAATAGTTAACCAGGTGTCATTGAAACAATTTTTATGATGCTTTTACTTAAAACTCTGTTCTACTAGCAGAAACATTTTTTCCTTTACTGCAGCATGAAACCAACTCAGACAAGGAAGAGCTTTGTACAGGGCCATTACAGAGTTGTGGGGTGGGTTTTTTTTGGGTATTGTAATAAGAACACAGCTAAAATTCTGTAACAGCTGTTCTTATGGAATGATGTTCCACCATTCACACTTGCAGAAGTCTGCCATGCAAACCACATTTACCAAGAGGATTTAATGAAACACCTAAAATAAATTAAACTATCCTAAATATAGTTCAATTAAAGACTCCTCCTTACCACTGTAGTTGCTACTACTGCACCACACAGTTTAAAGATCAAAGAAATTAAATCCAAGATGGAGACACTACCTAGGACCAGAGTTTGTATTTTACATATTTACTACCTAGTGTTTCCTGCTTAATGACTAACAGCCAATTCTCCATCTGCTGACATTTCCAGTCACCTTAACCTCCTTTTGGTGCATCAGTGGGAGCACAGAAAGTATGCAATTCAACAGTAAGATCTTTTTCCCCTTAATAAACAATAAGGATTTTAAAGCCACTATCTGGTTAATAGCTTCTACCTAAGGGAGAAGGTGCTTTAAGGCATCTTATTATTCAGTCCATATACCACTGCTGCCTCCATTCAACTGTCACAAGAGCAAACAAATCACACTCCTCTTTTTTTTTCCTTCCCCCCAAATCTGTACCTATCCCTTATTTTTGTGTTGGACACAAAAACTTTGAGGCAGAACCAAATATTTACCAGCATAAGACAAAATGCATTTTCTTTACCTAATACCTTTTCACCACTATTTTAAAGTACTACCCAGCCAGGCCAAGCTGTCTTTTTGACATGTAGACACCAAAACTACAAAGATTTGATGTGTTGCTCTAGAAGCCAACAACGTTTAAGAATTTTCCCTCTGGTGTCAAAGACGGACTCCTCAAAACAAAACAATCCACTCACTTTTTGTGTTTTTCCAGCCAGGCAGCACTATCTGTTAAAAGACAAAAGTTCTCTGAAACCAGCAGATCCAGCAGGCTCTCGTGGTTTGCCTCTGCATACAGCTTGAGCAGGGCCGTGTCGATGTCCTCCTTGTAGCCGTTGGCGACCTCGGTGCTGCGCACCTCGTTCAGGTAGCTCATGAGGAAACGTTTGCACTTGGTCACCTTCTCCTGGTCCCCCTGGGTCAGCTGGTTCAGGTCTGCATACTCGTGCAGGGGGGGGTGGCACCGTATGAACGAGGAGGAAGTAGGCAACAGGAAGGGGTAGAGAGAGATCAGCTCCCGGACGTCAAGCTGGCCGCTTCTGCAATTACAGTGTCAAACTGGATGAGGCAAAAAGAAAGAAAAAGTGTACATAGGCACAAAAAACTGACACACTGGGAAGGAGTGCTCACGTGTGCCCAGAGGCAGGACACCAACAGGCTGCCAGCTGCTGAAAGTTACTGCCTTCTATGCTGGAGGAAACAGATTCGGAACCAATCTGGAATTGTTTTTGCTATTTCTGTCCAGGCTTGTTTATTGTTCATTTGCCTCCTCTGTATACAGAAAGCTGGGAGAATTTGGAGGCTGGCCAGCCCTTTGCTTTTGGCATCCCATGGCTGTTCTGTGGCATATTCACAAGTCAGCTAAATAGCCTCAGAGCAGTTCCTAGGACTGTCCTAGACTTCACCCATGGGAGAGAGTGAACCCTTTCAGACAAGCCACAAAGACTACAAGCATAATTCTGCAGAAAACAGAAGCTTTCAGAACACCTCTTTGTATGAGGAAAACATTTTCCCTAACCCTGAAATGCACCAAATTCTTCCTTTGGCTCTCTTCTCCAGGAGGTTCTCAAAATGAACTGTGGGTAGAGATCATGTATCTCTCTAACTAGTAAGTTGTGGTCTACTGCACAGGCACAGCTCTTGGGCGTACGTCTGTGTCAGAGGCTATGGAGTGGCTTTTCCACTTTGCATGTCAAGAGCATCTACACTGTAAGCTGTAAAACAGATACTCTACACAAAACACTCTACACAAAACATTTCTCTTTCAGCCTAGATCAAAGAAATTCCACAAGCATTTAAAGAATGCATGTTGTGACAAAAGAATGAAATAAGTTTTTTCACACATGGCAAGCAACTACCCAGTTTTCACAGCTATAATGACTCCTCCTCCCAGGCCTTGCTTTAGATGAACAGCAAGAAATCATGATTTATAATTTATTTCATTGTCAAAGTCATTGTTCAGAATTTATCATTGAAGATGAGTGCTCCTGAAATGCAGGAGGTACTGCTGCTGAAAAAAAAGCCAAAATGAACTGACAGTTCTCTAAAAGAAGCCCTGATTAGTTACTACTGAGCAGGCTCATCCCTCCCCTACTGTTGCAAAGTAATGAGTTCAGTGGGGCATGCCCTGGGTTGGTTACTTTTTGCCAGGGACAGATTTCCAAAACCAGCCAGGAAATATGATCTAGTAGGTGCTGCTGTCACCACAGCAACACCCATTTAGAAGCTTTTTGAAAAGTAAATGCTGTCCTTTGGCTACAAAAACCCATACCAGAAGAATTACATTCTAGGAGCCAGCAGCAACAGCACATTTAAAAGCAAGTATCCCATTCCAGAACCTAGTGGCTGCACAGCATGGGAACAGCAACACAAACAATAACAGACCACAACAGAGGAAAAACCTGAACATGGGAAGCCCTTCTCTGAGAAGAGGTTTGAATACCAAGATTTTCTGATTCATACACAGAACTCTTACTGCCTAAGAAAACTTTTATGCTAGAAAAGCAAGCTTCTAACCAAGAGTAAAGTGTTCATGTCTATTTTGCAGATTTCTGCAGCTGAAATTTCACCTTAATCCCTCTTTTCAGACTTGATATTTGGTTATGAAATTCATAATCTGCATTATGATGGAACTCACAAGTAGATGAGTTCACAAGACTCTTTTTTTGAGGCAGAATAATCAAGAAGCAGCAAGTTCTGCCAGTGGTGGGACTTGATGGTTCAAAAAGCAACTGCTCTTCCAGGATGAACTTGTTACTTTAACCTTAACTGCAGCTTTGGTTAGTCCAACTGCTTGTGGAAGTAGCTCCTGCATCCTTTCATTGTCCCATCCAGCTTCTCCTGGATGAGGCAGCAGTCAGCTACTTCACCTCTGAGCTTCATGCATTCTGGCCTTCATAACCACCTGTTTCCAAAAGAAGAATTAAAACCAGCTTCCAAGCCAGGCCAGCCAAAACCCTGAGCTGTGAATCACCAGTGCTTCTGCCAGCAGGTCTGACTCAAGCTCACACTGTACAGTTTTGCCCTTCCTACAGCAATGGAAATCAGCAGTCAAGCAGCCTTCTCAAAAGCACAGCATCACACAGAACAAACTTCTTCAGAAAAGTACCAAATATTAAGCAATGGTCCCACCTGCATGAACAGTTAACATTCACCTCAAGGCTTATGGCTCCTGGGATCTGTGGATGTCTTGTGGCTCTTTCCACCACATTTAGAGGAAACAGTTTAGAAGCAGCTCCAAAGGACCTCATCTCTCTTGAAAAACACATTTTAGTCTTCAGCTTTCAGCATCTCAAGTTTAGCAAACTATAGCTAGCAACTTACCACAGAGCAGAAAACAGGCTCTAAGGGCAAGTCAAGCTGCCAGTGCTAAGCAGCAGCTTCTCTTCAAGTAATTCTGCATTTGGTCTTTTTGGGCTTCATAAACCCAAACAATGCAAGAGGCAGAATCTACAAGTTTCAAAGAACTTAGATCTAAATTCAGACCCTTAAATTTACAGATATCAGAGCTGTTAAAAAAGCCTATAAGATTTAGCTGTCTCCAGGTGTAAGTACCAGCTTTTTTTTTTTTAACCTTTCTAGTGTAGGGGAGACTTTAGCTAAAGGTCTATAGCCCTTTCCAAGTGAGACAACACTGAAAAGAGTTAACCTTCCCATTTGTTAGAAAGAGCAACTTATATATAACAGAATTTGTCAGACCAAAGAAGCTCCACTTTGACAGCTCACACAGTTTAAGGTTAACAGATCCAGCTGAAGTTCTCCTCCCTTTGTTGAATTATTTGAATTTCAATAAAGCTACCACTTCCTTTCTGTCAACTGTCTTCAGTATTCAGAAGTATCAGCATAACCAAAAGGAACTTAGCAGGACAGTATTCCTCTTAAAAGTTTAAATATTTAAGAACTGAAGTTAAGCATAAGCTATAACTGTATCTTGACAATCTTAATCCTTCTCAACCAAGATTATTGATGGGAGAAAACAAGACTTTTAGTCCAACATAGTAACTTCCCCCCCTAGTGTATAACTGGCTAATATTTTCTGAGGAGCAAGAAAAAAATCTCATTTCACATTTGGCTAGCAGGAGGCTCACAGCCCACCAAGGTCTTGGAGGTACTGCTGCCACCACTCTGTTTCACTGCTAAATCCATCTTTTCCCAGACAGGTACCAATTTTCCCTTTGGAACTTTAAGACTGAAGCTATTTCTGACTAACACCTGCAGAGCAACACGTGGGGGTAGGAGGGACTGTTTGCATAGACTGCCACTATCTTTCCCATTTTTCCTCTAAGCATCAGTAAGTTTACATTAAAGACTGAGTATATATTGGCTCTTCTGGCTCTTTCCACCACATTTATTGAACTAGGTGTGCTCACCCGGGCTGAAAATTGGGGAATCTGGATTCTATAAGGAGTTTTTCAGATCACCAAAATACTCTGAATAGCTTATGTATAGCTGGCTAGGAGACAAATCACAAAACTCATCTTTGCCTTCTCTTCCCCTTGCCCCCTGCAGGCTTCAGAAATTCATGAACAGTTGTTCTGCTTTGGAGATGAAACTTTTAGAGGAAGGGAACACCCTTGGATGCTGACTCAGCTCCAAAATTCATGCCTGGACAGCACATTTTCTCATGAAGAATGTTTTTGGTTTTTTTTCTACAGAGAAGCTCCCACAACCTTGCTCATTAAAGTTCATTTGTCAGGTGTACTGCTAGTTGGATGGAGGTTGCACAGCTGAACTTGGCTCTTCCCACAAGGTGCCTGAGGTCCCCACAGGACACATTTCCCCCATTTCAGTGCTTTTAAAAGATCCTCAAGCCACTGCTAGCAAGGCAAGGCTCCCAGGTTAGACCCCACAGGCAGGGGGGAATAAAGGGGTAGGCAAAACTTGGTGAGCCATAGACTAGAGAGCAGCAGAGCTATACAAGTGTGGCCACCTAACCATACCTAGACAAGGAAGACATATTCTAGCCAGTACAACCTCAACAAGCTATTTTACCAAAGCTGGCCACATTGAAGAAACTTTAAAAAAGCCCACTGGAAAGCCACATGGAAGGGCTTTGTGGGAATGCTAGGAAGGATTCCTAACGATGTACAGCTTGTACTTCTACTTCAGATACAAACCACAGCAGCAATTCAGTCTAGTGTTTGGAAAATTACAGGGAGGAAGAAGACTGCAAGTTGCTCACTAATGCCAAAAACTGCAAGATGATACAGAAGGGTGGTTGTGGCCAAAACAAATTGCCACTAAAGGCTCTTCAGGCCTTTCCTGTGATCCCCTCGTCGTCACTGAGTGCACACTGTCCATTCAAGCCCAGCAAAATGGCAAGTCCCCCCCATCAGCAGTAACATTCCCCAAAGCTTTACTTTCTTAAATACATTTCCATAAACTCAAGGACAATTTTTCCTGTACTGTACACACTTATGATTTACAGCAAATTGTCTAACCTTAATCCTATTCCATAAACTCTAAACAGATTTGAAGTGAATTTCAGCAGATAACAAGGAGGGTTATTTTATGTGATCAGCATGGATTACACTAACTCTGGACAGCACCCCATCACAAAATGGAGCACAGACAGCAGAAATGAAATTATCAGGTAAAATAAAGATAACGAGCAGCATTTTTTGAATGAAAGTGGAATATCAAGGTCAATTTGTAAAGAAGTGGTTGCTGAAACAGCAAAATGGGGAAGGTCAGTACAGACTTCAAGAACAAATCTTCTGTCTTTTGGAAAAGGCCTAGCAGAACAAGCCAAGTGTTCTTTACAAAGTGTTGAAAAAAACTCAGTATCAGCATCCTCCAAAAAAAGTAGTGTAATTGTGTCAATAATATCTAAATTGTAACTAATAATTAGATTGCAACTTCTAACAAAACAGGTTCTTTCCCCTTAAAAAACAACGAACCAGGCAATGTTCATGCTGTAAATCACAGCAGAGGCTCAATAATAAAGCCTTGGCCTTCATGGGCATAAAATATCTCCACAGATAAAACACTCAGATTACAGGATTAAAGCCTTAATGCTACTGTATGTTCATTGTTACTCTTTTTAACCCCAACAAAAACATGTTCATCACAAGGAATGCACATCTGCATCAAAAAACATTCAAATGACTAAGTTTTTAAAATCAACAACACTAACTATTTAAAGATAAAAGAATAAATGTCTTGTCACACAATTACCTGAAGAGTTCTTTTGCTTCAAGGAACTGAAGCTGTGCAAACTGTATAAAACCTGCTTGCTGCAGGATTCGTTTGTACATTACCTATGAAAGAGAAGTGGGGAAAAAAAGGTTTATTATAGTTGTAAGGAGTTATTTGTGTAGTGCTAGTCACTACTGCAATAACTAACTGCCAAACCTACTGAGCACCTGTTCTTCAAGCAGGCCTGTCAAGTTACATGCAAAATAAAGCCTTGATCCTCTACACCTTCAATTGTATGTACCTGAATACACTGAATCTGCTGCCCAGCCTCCATTTCTTACACAGAAGTGTGTGTACACAACATCGTTCACGAGTACTTAACAAAAGCAAAATCAACAAATAGCAAGTTGAAGTTCCCTTATTCAAATAATGACTTATCTGACACCAGTCTGAGTTGCCTCAAGTTTTTGCTCATGTTACTTGTAAGTGTAAAAGTCAAGGGTCTTCTCTGAAGCTCCCCATGATTCAGCAGGCACACACACAAAAAAGATTTAAACTCAAGGGTGGTCCCACTTGACTGTGCAGTCACCTTTCTCCCCAGCTTCTTCAGCAACCTGAGTGATTTACAATCTCATCCCCAACTAATGAGCAAGTTTCTGACTTTCTGCCAGGTTTTCTTTTTTTCTGTTCCACCCCCACCCCAGGTTTTTGTTGGTTTTTTTTTAATACAAACATTTCCAAAGCAGTTCAACTTATCCAACATGAAGTACATTATGCAATGTACACTAAAAAAAGCAGTTAAAAAGAGCAGCACAAGTAAACCATAAGAAAAGCTACATGTTGCAAAGTTTTACTGTTAAGGTCACACCTAGACAGAAGAAGATTTACAAGAAGTTCACTCAAAAAAGAACACAAAATGCTAGGTATTTATTTAATCTGAATGGTCAATTAGTTACCAGGAGGTTAAATGAAACCCTCGTGCCCACAATATTTCCAGCAGCAAAAGAGAATTACTAAAATCCAGAAGCAAACTGTGCTCTACAAAGCATCCACCATTTGAGACAACACTGGTATTGTGCAACCACACCTAACAACACCCACGTGCCCTCAGTTTTTCCCTTCAACTTTCTCCTGAATATGCAGCTTTCCAATGTTCAACAGTGTGCATGCATGCTGTTATTAATAACAGACTCCTGTTTTCAATGAAAATACCAGAGAAACTGCAATTCATTAGCAAAATATTCCAGGCAGGAATTGCTAAGAGCTCCAGGCCTCACATAAAGACTGATACTGGAATATGTGACTTTTCACCTGGAATAAAGATTGTGGGTTTGCCAGGAGAAAAGCTTGGCTTAAGTCCACTTAGTCTGTGCATGTTTTACTAATAGATTATTTTAAGGAAATAATCTTGATCATTAGCAAGTCATTAAAACCTATTGATTCGTCAGGTTGTGGGATTTTCCCTGCTTCCCAGTGTGGGGATGAGAAGGGGAAACAGAGGGAAATGCATCTGGCACATTTTTCAGACAAATGTAACAGTATCAAAATAAATGGACAATAGTTTATGAGATTTTTACATTAATGAACATTACTATGCTTTACATCCAAGAGACAGTCAAAATACAGTCGACTAAAGCTAAAAGGGAATTTAATTAGAGTAATAAAAACTATCTCAGGTGATCAATTCACAAAATATCCCAAATATTTTTGATTTATGACTCTTACTATCAATAGAGTAATCTGTGAACTGATGAATTTTTTGTGTGTGTGTATTTTTTTTTAAAGTCTGTTCTCAATATCTGCAATGGAGTGCCCACTAAAATTTACATATTGACTAACTTAGGATATTGAAATTAAGTTCAAACTGATCTAAGACACTGAAAATACTGCTTTAATTGTAGACCTTAGTCTGTACAGCAATCGTTTTCAACTAGAAGTAGAAAAGAGCTTGTTGATAGTGTAAGTACAGGCTCATGGAATCAGTTTTTGATTTTAACTGATTAAGTGGGTATCACTTTCATTGAAATGTTGACTTATCTTCACTTGTCCTTTAAAGCCACACAACAAAAAAGCTGTAGAATATCTATGGACAGATGCTTCCCCAACTTTTTAAGGATGCAGTGATGAGATAGGGAATATCCAGATTGATTTTTAGCTGACAAGATAAACACTAGATATTAAGATGCCCTGTGGTAAGGATTATGGAAGCAACAGATCAGACTGTCTGTGGAAAATTCAATATTCTCTCTTTCTCACAAGTATTTAAAAACATGCTACACCTATAGGCCAGCCACACAGAGTTAACTTTTATTTATGACAGAAAAAAACATCTTGAGTTCTTCCAGAATTTCCATTTGCCAGAATACCACAACAGGCTTCTTTTAAAAAGTTGTGACTAAGTTACACACAGTCACAAATCAATGTGTTGTTTGTTCCCCTATGATTTTTAGAAGAACCACCATAGAACTTGAACTGCTTTAGGCAAATTCTGTATTTTTGAACAAATTCACATTAATAGAAATCTTTTTTCATGGTTTTGTAGCTAGTTTTTTGTGTATGAAAATGTGCTACTAAATGGAAAGATGACTGCTGAAGCTGTGATAGCTACAGTGAAACTTTCATCCTCTCAACTGCTAGAAAAATCCTCTCTAAAATGGTCAGAACTACCAACCAGATGGCCAAAAATATTTTTTTCTAGAAAGTCACCTTGGCTTTTGGCCAGGCTCACATGCAGTTAATATATTTTTTTAAAACTAAAAAGAAATGAGAAAAATTAAAAAAGAGAGATACCTATGCAAGATGTGTGCCAATCTAACCAAGGTCTTCACTACCATCAACCATGATTTCTGCAAACTTCAGCTGTCCTGAAAAATTAATAAGTAGTATTCAGTCATTTCATGGTAGCATGGTAGAAAGGCCTTTGTATTCTTCTACCAAAAAGGATATCCAGCAAAGCCATCTCTTTGCAACACTTTTGCTTAGTGTTTTTTACCTAGCAGTTATTCTTGATGCTCAAAGACCAAGGAATTTTCATCTAATGCAGCAAAGATAAATTTGCAGTCTGCAGGAATCACGGGTTAAATATCATGTTACAGCTACTAGTGTGTGACCTGCTTCTTTCCAATAACCAAATATTACCTGTACAAATAATTCTGAGTACAGCACTCTACTGTTTCAATCCACTATCATATATGCATGCAATGACAATGCAGTACTGAACTGCAGGAAAAAAAACAACCAACAAAACAAACCATGTCATCAAGAACAGTCATACAATGCCAGGACTGAATTCAAGTCACATGTAAGATGGCAAAAGTGATTGTAAATTAAAGCAGCTCAAGGAAAAGGTGTCACTATGCTGCATATACCAGGCAATTACTATCACTCTTCTGTGTGGATAAATTATAGTGGCTGGAGCAAGTGCCTTAATGCCAAACCTATGCATTCCTTCCCACTGATCCTATAAAATGGCAAAATAAGGCCTTGCAAGTGTCAGCTGCTGAGGAATCAGTAAAGCTAGTGGATATCTTTGGATATCATTACCTATCTGTCATCTGAAGGTGTCTGTTTGGAGTTAAAAGAGAGCGACTGTCTGATTAGTTAAAGTATGCCAAAGAAATGTTGCAAAACACATATTTGAGGCATGTAATTCAGCTGAACTCCACCAGATTTCTATTATGTGAGACTAGAGCAAAAGAAAGTCTGATGTGCTTGTAACAAACCTGTAGTGACAGCATTAGGTATCAGAGGCACGTTAGGAAGCAAGCTCAATGTGTTACATTTCCAATGACAGATAAGCTCTGAGAAATTGGACTAATATCTCAACAACTAAGCCAAGCTGAATCATTTTAATGTGACTCAGTGGGGACTCCATCAATTTAAGCTGCTTAATATCAGTTTGCAAACACAGCCCAGAACTAGAACAGGCTATTTTTCTTGCAAGTAATGCTACTTCTGTTTTTCAGCTGTAGTGTTGACTCAAAGTAACTGAACACCCTTAAAAGCACATTAAATTAGAAAGAACTTAAAATATTCTTGGAAACAATTTCAGGAAGACAGACCTTGTGCACATGTGTGAGCAGAAAGTGACTTATCCGAAAGACAGAAAAAATCTTAAATGTGAGAAAACTTAGGAAAAGTGAGATTCTTCACTATTTTAGATAATGAATTGCAGTTCATCCTGTGGCAAGACACAGAAAGACATCTCCTGTGCTAAATCAACACAAACTGGAAAGAAATAACTAGAGAATGAGAGGTCAGCATACACAGAAGGCACTGATTAGATCACGTTGTCACAGCAGGACTTTTGGTTTGCTTCCTCAGACTGCAAAGGAAAAGCTGGAAGTGGAGATGTAAAGCAAAACATGTTGGGAACTCAACTCTGTGTTTCCCCAAATACTTTTCAGCTTCAAGTGCTTCCAGGCAGCTGTACCTTAGCAAAAAGACAGAAACACTTTTCTTGCCAAGCTTTACTCCTAGTAGCCTCCTAGCTGTTAATTCAATGGAGAAGTTAAGGATCAAATGAAAGCTGATACAAATTTAATTTAATTTAATGGCTGCACTTCAAGTGCCTTGACCAAAATTTAAATGACAAGGGATTACAAACTTGTTGAAACTGAAGAAAAATAAAATCCTGACAGACTGACTCATTTTGGACTATTGCAATTCTGCAATATTCACAGTCACATTCTAAACTTTACATCTTGCTAAACAAACTAGGAAAATAATTCAACAGACACTATTTTAATGGCAACAAAATGCTCCAAAGTATATTAAAAAAAAAAAGGCAAGATTTTCTGTGGGTAACAGATCAAATTTTGGTTATACAAACATAAAGAAAAGAAATCAAATACTCATTCACCTACTCAGTGAATAGAGATTTCTACTTTTTCCAAGTTTCAACCTCTAAATAACAAACAGGTCATTTCTCTAGAAGTAGAAAGAAATGAGTACAAATCTCTCACCAACACTAATCAAAGAGTTACTAAGATACTTAGCCACACAAAAATCTTAAATATTCAGTTACACAGCAATACAAGTACTACTTGTATCAGTTTGAAAGTAGGACATCTTTGCTTTAGACTTCCATCACTTAAATTTGAAGTTGCACTACAACAGAATTTAGCATAGAGTGACAATCTCTGGGAAAAAAATAAAGTAAAATCTAAAAATTCTTTTTTGAAGTAAGGGACATTTTAAAAATAGCAACAGGAAGTAATAACTGAACCTGGTACTAAGGAATCATTGCACTGCATTTTCTGTCACTAATGTTTTTGGTTTGTTTTCAATTTTTTCAAGTTACACATCTGGAAAAAAAAACAAACAAACCACCAAAACCTCAGTAGGACAACAGCATTCACCCCTGTCAGTATCACAGCCTGCACAAGCACAAGCCAACCTCAGCAGCACCTCTATTTCCTCAGTATGAAACCATCAAAGTTACTAGATTTCTCTTCAATGTACATTCCTCCCCACCCCCACCCCCCAGTTACTTAACCACTGGCACACGTTCCCACTGTGAAATTTATATTTTCATGAAAAATAAAGGAAGGACAGACCTGAAATTTCTCTTTTGGAATATTCCTTCGTGCTCCTTTTGCTAGAACAAGGGCTTCTTCCACTCTGTGGCTAGCTAGAAGATCCTGAATCTGTTTTTCCAAAGGTAGTGGCACCAAGATATACACACCCTTATTAGTAGCAACAATCACCTTTCCTGGACAGAGCAAACAAGACATGTTTAGTTTACATTCTCAACAGAAAACACCTGTTTTAGAAATAAGCTTTAAGACACACTATGCAAGATACAAGAACCTAAACAGCACTTAAAGTTCCCAAACTAATCTTTGTTGTTACTATATTTACTAGATAGCACAGTTTGCCTGTAAATTGCATCTCAGAAATACAGCAATAATGGTAAATAAATACATTTACAGCAGATTTTTTTTTACTCTGAGGTGATTCTCCCCCTCTGTTCTGCTTTCATGAGACCCCACGTGGAGCACCATGTTCAGCTCTGAGGCCCCAAGCTAAGACAGACATG
>NW_008586480.1:0-12069 GCF_000691845.1 Merops nubicus | reverse complement strand
TGCTGAACCAGGTCCAGGAGGCTCACGAAGATGATCAAGGGGCTGAAGCACCTCCCTTATGAGGACCAGCTGAGAGAGCTGAGGGTGTTCACCTGAAGAAGAGAAGGCTATGGAGAGACCTTATAGCAGCCTTCTAGCACTGAAAGGGAGCCTAGAGGAAAAATGGGGAGGGATTTGTTATCAGGAGGTAAAGGATAGGACAAATGGTAACGGATTTAAAGAGGGTAGGTTTACCTTACATGTTAGGAAGAAATTCTTTACTGTGAAGGTGTTGAGACATTGGAACAGGTTGCTCAGAGAAGTGTTCAAGGCCAGGCTGTATGGGGCCCTGTGCAACCTGGTGGAAGGTGTCCCTGCCCATGGCTGGGGGGTTTGGAACTAGATGACCTTTAAGGTCCCTTCCAACCCAACCCATTCGATGATTCTGTCACACAACTGGGTACAATCTCACATGATGAACCAAGCTGTAAAGACCACTACTGGAACTTATTGCCCAGATTCCAGAGAATAGGACTTTAACTGCCAGATATTTCCACAGGCTTACATAAGAAAATTACAAGCTCTATATCAAAGTTTGCAAGTAAAAGATAGTGTTAGTGTTTGTAGATCTCCTGGAAAAAAATCCAGCAGCACATAATATTCCACACTTAGAAGTTAATAACTGGAGAACCGACTAAGAGAAATGTTTGTATTTTTTGTATTTTTCAATAAAACATCCCATTTTAAACTTCTTACACAGATATTCTGGAAAGTAACACAAAAGAACAAGACATTCTTGTTCTTTTAAGATGTCAGAACTGTCAGGATAGCCAATGGGCAAATACCTGTAGCTCATAATTACTGACTCAATATTAAATTAACATTGCTCCTTTGAAAGAAGTAATCAATTACAAGAAAAAGCTCTAACCCCTCATGGAATTTTGGATGATTACAGTTTTCCTATCATAGTTTTCAGGAATCTAAGCAGGAAAGCATTTGCAGTAAAAGTTTCAACAGTTAGTGTGCCTATTAGATATTCTGTTGAGAAAACCGAAGTGACTGTGCCCTACAGCAGCAGTTACCCCAGAGCTACTGATGCGAAAGAGCACCCTTTTTAATACCTTCAAAGTCCTGCAGAATGTGACCTTCTTTAAAAGGCAGGGTTTGCTTCTGCTGCTGGTCCAGCATGCTGTGCACTGTGATGAACTCCTCGTCGAGAGCGACCACGTAGGGGAAGCACAGAGCTGCTCCAATCACGTTCTCCGACCAGTGCACGGGCGCGCGCTGCGAAATCCCATCCACCGTGGCAAACATGCCTGTAAGAGGGGCAAGGCAAAGCCTGAGGGGTGTGCTGTGTGGAGACAGCATGCTGGGATCCCAGTATGAGGCAGGGGTGCCAAGGTGGAGAAGCAAAAGTCTCAGGAGAACAGAGGCAGTATCAGGGAGTGTGACGACAGCGCCTCGCATCTCCCCGGACCTTTCAGACCTGTTGCTTGGTTCAGTTCACAGGTTTTTTTTCCTTCTCCTTCACCACAGAAACACCACTTTGCTACAGCAAAATTTCCTCAGAACAAGGGAGCAGCTCCTTGGAACGAGCTGCTTCCTGTGAGGCAGCTGTATTTTCAATCATCTGAAAAAATGCAGGGGCTGTGTATGAAGCTTATTTTCCCAAAAGTCAAGCACAGAGTGTAGACTTTTTTAATATCCCATTGCTACTTCCTATGCTGCCTTCAAAGTAACCATATTAAATCTCCAGTTAATTTGTGGTTTTCTTTAGCTTTCCTTCTGTCTATTCTGCCCTCCTTCCTTCTCCTAGCTTGACAGGTGTGACTGGCTTTTGGACCACGTGCCACTGCTGCTGCTTGTGCTAGCTACTTGGTATTCCCCAATTCCTCCCAGAACTTTAACTGAGGGAAAAAAACAGGGCAAGTTTTCAGACCTACTTCAGTAACCCTCTGCCAGCTGAGCCATACTGAAACATTATGTAAACTTAAGGAGTATGAATGTATACACCTTAAAAGCCAGTACTCTCATGCCATCAAAAAGACACACACCCATGAAAATTGCTCTTTGGCAGGAATGAGCCACTTGGCAGCTGGTAGAACTCTAAGTCGGAAACCTAAGGGACAGAGGAGATTAAAAGATTATGTTATTCAATTTACAAAATCCCTTCCAAACAGAGGCTAATGAGGCAAGGATAGCTGAGTAGGAGGACCACCATGGAATTAAAAAAAAAGGAAAACAGTAGGTTGTAGACTTTTATAGCACTGTGGTGTAGAGACACTAAGCTGCTGTGGATCCTTTAAAGCAGCTTTGACATGATCAGTCCTTTCCCTGGACTAAGAGTGCAACACAAAATTAAAGTTCCACATCTGACTATTGGCAGGTAATGCTATCTGCTTTTTCACTGTAACAATCATCTTTTCAAGCAGAGCACTGTACAGAAAGTGCTTTCATTTTCCCTGTAATATATAATTGCCCATTTACTCTATAGATCTTGATATTCTTGTGGATCACAAGTGGAATTTTATGCTGGGCATACTGCACTAGCAATTTTTAATGCCTTCCAGTTGTTACTCTGTGTTATAATCCCATTTCAAAAAGTGTGAAAAAAACTTGAGTTAAATATATACTAACCAGTAGTAAACTCAGGGCCAATGATATTTGAAGTATTAATTATTAGAAGTTTCTATTTCTATGTCATTCTCAAAAAATACTACAAAGATCTAATTTTAAAAACTTTTTTTTAAATTACAGAGCTTTTCCAGGTAATTAATAAAAGTCCTTTATGGAAGTGAAAGGGCATGCAGAGCAATGCACTGTACTTTTCCATGTCTCTCTACATCCCCCTGTCCTCAGCAGCTAGACTTTCTGTGGTAGAATGATGCATTTTCTGTCTCCATCCAGCTCTTACCTAAGGATAACAATAAAGATGACAACTACAATCACAAAACGTGGCCTTTTTATAGCACAGAAATGCATTTGATGAAACTGTGATGCAGCCAGTAATCAATTCTGTATTAAAAATGCATTTGCTGTGCAAAGGTTCCAAGTTACCAAAGGGCAGCTGCACTGTTTTCAGCACCAAGAAATCAAAAAAAATTATAGAATCATAATTTCAGTCAGAAGGGGTTTCTAAAGGACATTCAGTCCAGTCCCCAAGCAGTCAAATAGGGACCAGCTTACAGTACATCACTCAGGATTTTGTGCAATAGACTGTAGATTTTAAGTGTTTGTTTTAAAGCCAAAAGCTTCGTAGCTTTTAGTGATAGTAGCTGTAAAAATAGAAACAAAACTTCACTACTTGTTTAAAAAGGAATATGAAAAATTTCAGTTATCAGACAAGCTGACAGCACAAGGAACACTATGTGTGGGTGAAAACAAGAATGGAACATGCTGGTTGCTGTTGATCCCCCTGCTTCATGCAGTGCCACCAGCTATGAGAAGAGGCACTGCCTGACCTTCCACGAATGGTCCTGCTTAGTACCTCTGTGCTTGTCCCAAGTCCCACTCCTCCAATTCCATCTGTAGCCCACTCATTCATTATACGACTGTTCAAACCACTGAGAAGAGTTTATTCTAGAAAAGAAAAAGGAATAAACTAAAAAATAAGCATTTAAACATGGTGGGTTTTTTTTTTTATTCAAGTCTTGGAATAGTTGAAACAGAAGGGGACCTCTAGAGACTTTCTAGTCCAACTTCCCTGCTCAAAGCAAGGTCAAATAGAACAGGTTGCTCAAAACCTTCCACAATCATGTTTTGAGTATCTTCCAAGAACACAGACTCCATGTCCTCTCCAAGACCTGTTTCCTGGTCTGACCATCATTACAATGAGGAATTTATTTCACATTTATGCCTAATTTCCTGTACTTCAGTTTGCACTGCCTGCCTCTCATCCTTTCACTGGAGATGGTACCACTGAGCAGAGTCTGGCTCTGTCTCCTCTATGCTCCCACACATGTTTGTTGGTGAGATCTCTGCAGGCTGTCTCAGCCTCTCCACATGAGATGCTCTGATCAGCCATCTTCCTGGTCCTTCAGTGGGTTTACTCCAGGATGTCCATGTCATTCCAGGGAGCCCAGAACTGGGCCCAGCACTCCACACATGGTCTCATTAGGGATGAGGGGAAGAATTCCCTCTCAAGCTGCTGGCAACACTTTTCCCCATGTGGCCCAGTCGGACTTCTTTGCCACAAGGGCACATCATGAGCTCACAGATATCTGACCCAGGCCCCTCTCTGTAAAGCTGCTTTCCAGCTGGCTAGCCCCCAGCCTGTACTGGTGCGTGGGGATGTCCCTCCCTAGCTGCAGGACTTCATACCTCCCTTAGCTGAACTTCATGAGGGTCCCAGCAGCCCATTTCTCCAGCCTGTCAGTGTCCTTATAAATGGTAACACAACTCCCTGGTGCATCAGCCACATCTGCTACTTTTGCATCATCTGCAGATCTGCTGAACACCCACTCTGACCCACCATCCAGGTTGTTAATGAAAATGTTAGTACTGCCCTTGCCATCAGCCCCCTGGGGCACTAGTGACTGGCCTCCAGCTGGAATCTGTGCTCACAAAACTTTAAGCCACATTTTTAGTCCACCTCACTGTTTCTCTAGTGCATTCTTCACCTCTTTTTCTACAAGGATGTTATGTGAGATAGCATCAAAAGCCTTACTAAAGTTACAACATCGTTGCTCTTCTCTCAACCACCAATTTAGGCATCTAATCATACAAGATTACCAGGTTGGTCAGGCAATTTCCCTTTTGTAAATCATGTTGATTGCTTCAAATCATATTCTTGTCCTTCACATACTTGAAAACAGCTTCCAGGATTATCTACATTGCCTTTCTGGGGATTGAGGTAAGGCTGGCCTGCCTGTAGTTCCCTGTGTCCTCTCTCTTGCTCATCTAAGACAGGATGAAGACATTTGTTTTCTCCCAGTCCTGAGGAGCATCCCTTGATCACTGTGACCCTTGAAAGATAATCACAAGTGGCCTCACAATGACATCAACCACCATACCAAGTATTCACGGGTGCATCCCCATCAGGTCCCATGGATTTGTCTGTCCAGTTTATTTACATGCTCCATAACCTGATCCCCCTCTACTGAGGGCAGGCTTTTATTGCTCTAGGTTTTCCCACTGGTCCTAGGGGCTGAGGACTTTTAAAGGTAGCAACAACCAAGGTAAAAACGGCATTAAGCACCTCAGCCTTTTCCATGTTCTTTGGCACCAGGTTTCACACCCCATTCAGCAGTGGACATCCATTTTCCTTGGCCTCCCTTTGCTGCTGACATGCTTACAGAAGATCTTTTTGTTGCCTTTCATGGTACTCACCAGATTCAATGCCAGAGTTTGGCCTCCCTAATTCATCCCACATGCTTGGACAGTGTCTCTGACATTATACCTCTCAGGTCACCTGTCCCTGCTTTCACCTCATTTGCTTCCTTTTTGTATTTGAGTTTAGTCAAGAGCTGCTGGTTCATTAATGCAGGCCTCCTGACACCTTTAGTTGTTTTCCTGCTCATTGGGATGGATCATTCTTAAACCTGGAGGAGGCAGTCCTTCTTTCCAGGAACATATTCTGTGGGTTTCTTTTAAGCAGGTCCCCCCCAAAAAAAACAGTCTGACATCCTGAAGCCCAGGCCTGTGGTCTTTTTGCCCTGTTCCCATCTCAGGATCCTGAACTTCACCACTGTAGCAAGGCTCCACCCTTGACTTTCACATCCCTTACCAAATTCAACAGAGCACCTCCCCTCATCAGCTCCTCAGTCAGCACCTCCTTTGTCCCATGGCACACCACCACATCTTCCTGCTGCTCTCATGTAAAGGGTGACCCCTCACCTCAGCTGTTAACAGAGAGCCATGCTGATTTCACAGAAAACCAGAGACAGCTTCCTCCATCACATTGTTTTGTGCAGAATTCTTTGTGTGCATGTGCCTGAAGCAGGACCTCTCCTGTCCTGTCTGTTGATTACAAAGTCTCTCACCCACATCACCAACTCAGCCTACCACCACCATTTCTAGTTTAAATCCTCCTCACTAGGATGAGTGAGTCCTGAGAGTGAGTCTGCTGGCAAAAATGCTTTAGCCTCACTTGCCCTGATGGATTCCAACTCTTCCTTAAATAGGGATCCACAGTCATAAAAGCCAAACCCCTTGTCACAGTAAGCTGTGCACCCAGTTGGTGACCTTTATGATCCACCCACTCCTCAGGCTGTTCTTCCTCACCAGCAGGAACGAAGAGAAAACCTCCATCTCCAGTATGAGAAGTTTCCCACTCCTATTACTCACTAATTCCTCCTGGTGCTGCTGTACTGTACATGCTCAGATGATTTGTTGGACAGAGCTTCCTGCTTCTCACCTGCTCCTGTTGAGCACTGAATGTGTTCTATAGATGCAGGTCTGCAGGCAGAGGAGACGAGTCACAAGTCTCCAGCTTTTACTATCACAGAACAAGCAGAGACTCAGCTTGCCCTCCCCTCAGTCCAGCTGGGGTTCAGGCTCATGCCAGGCTCGTGGAGAAGATTCAATTTCCTTTCTGCCATCTGTGATGCTGTGCACTCTGCTGACCTCCTCCTGCATCTCCTTTACTTGGCAACAGAAATCCTCAGCCAGGCACAACACTCCTGTAGGCAAGGACAAAATTTCCCCCAGCACGAGGCACCAGGAGCTCCCTTCAGCCCCAGACCTGAAGAGCTGCACCCTCCCTTGGGGCCTGCTCCAAGTCAAGGCCTCTAATGTTTTGGGCCAGTTACTCCAGCTGCTGCTAGGCAGCACACCCTGTGCCAACAAGCAAGAACATATGCTGAAAATTTTAAAACTTTAAAGCCTCTATATGGCAGGAAGTGTGGTTAGAAACATGCAACAAGAGCTTCAAGAAATGAAAAAACAAGTTTTGAGTTGCCTAGTTTCACAGATCAACAGAAAGACTTGATTTTCAATTCTGAATGAACTAATCACTGGACAGAATGAAGATGCATCAAAAATCAAATTCCTCCTCCTTTTGAAAGAACCTCCAGCACACTACCTGCAAGTGGAGCCAACAAAGTGCCAAATGGCCAAGTCTGTGGATCAACTACAAGTGATCAACAACCACCTTTAAATACCATGAGCCCAGGTAAGGAAAAAGCACACAGCCAAGAAACAGAGATGTTTTACTTTATGATTACCATTTTAAGCAGTTGCTTTCTGCCATTTTAAACTCCAGTCTTAACTCAAAAGCAAATTAATCTAAATAAAGGTCACTTCTAACATTATAAAGCCCAATATATTAATGCAGAATACATCCACTTCAGTAAAAGAGGTTTGAATTTAGCACAGATGCTCTACCAAGTGCCAAACGAACATGTCTTAGCCAGCAAGACACACAAAAGCTAGCCAAAATTCAAATGAAAGATTTCCATCAAGCCTTTTCAAGTCCACTCACTTTACAGCAGAGGCTGACCTCAAATGCCAAGATATACAATATCTGATGTACAATATATCATGAAGGTGCTCAACCACTCTCACAACTTCAGAGACAAGTGTCAAAGACTCTAAAAATTTTACCAAGGAAGAACAGTGAGATGGACAATACTAGTCAAAACAACAGCAAGAAGTGAATAGAGAACAGATAATTAAGGGAAAAAAATGCCAAGATATACAATATCTGATGTACAATATATCATGAAGGTGCTCAACCACTCTCACAACTTCAAAGAGACAAGTGTCAAAGACTCTAAATTTACCAAGGAAGAACAGCAAGATGGACAATACTAGTTAAAACAACAGCAAGAAGTGACTAGAGAACAGATAATTAAGGAAAAAAAAAGCTGAATAAGGCAAGGAAAAATTGTAGACTCCAATTGTAGACTCCAAAAAAAGTGGGCAACCAAGAGGACTTAGAAAAGCCCTATGTCTGAAAAAAGCCAAGTTCATCTTGCAACACCTTTAATTTGCATAAAGTGATATTCTAATGAGTCTCTACTTTCAAGAAAAACTGGTAAGCTGACATACCTATAAACAAGCGATTGCACCCTTGCTTTTCTTTGGAATTCATATTCAAAAGCCAAATCTCATGCAGATCCCTGAATTAAGGACTTCAATCGTTGTGATCTTTCTGTCGTGCTACTCCTAACATGTCAGGGAAGCAACATAAACTGCACCTCCAAAATGGAGAGTCATATGGCAAACAGCATGAAAGCATTCTGCCTGCAGTCTGTCAGCTCAACAAAAAAATAAAAAGGGGGGAAAAAAAAGGCTCAAGATTACTGACCTCACAGCAGTTTATTGATTTAGACAGATTACAGCAGCAGGAGTCCTTACAATTATCTGTCTATTAGATAAGAGCATTATTGCACATGATCTAACTTGGATTTTCAATACTTGAACTACCATTTTCTGTAGCATGGAACTGAAAATACTATTTTGAAAAAGGCAAATGGGAGCATAAGAACTGAATAGTGTCTGACAACATGTACAGGTAGGACAGAGTTCACTTCTACCTGAGTTAGGATACAGTTGACTTACACTAACACTTCTTATTAGTACTGTAGTACAGCATAGCTATTTGTGAATCTGTTACAATTTATAAAAGACTTTGTATAAACTTCCTCTGAAGAGCAACTAAGGAAAGTAAATTTACTCATCCACAGTAACATGGGGTTCCTCCAACCCAGCTCAGCTCCTCACTGCAGGAAGGCTACCAGGCTCTGGAACCCATTCTTTTACTCTGGGCTGCAAGACACTACCACTGTGGGCTGACAATAGAGAAATTAAGCTTTCCACAGACACAATTAAAATACAAATATTGAAAATTTTGTGCATTAAAAAAAAAGCAGGACAGTTCTAATAATACTTTAAAAGACAGATGGTGAGTTTTTGGTTCTAGCTCAACATTCCATGTCAGCCCTGTGGGAAATAAAAGATCATTATTGCGCACGAGACTTCATCAGTTAAGATTTGCTTCCCAAATTGAGAGAGAGAGAAGTTAAAAAAAAAACTGCAAAAGAGTTACAACATTTAGTCTCACCTAGGCCTCCAGGGCCAGCCAACAGAAACTCCTGTCTGCCTATCCTTTTCACAATGGGCCTCTTCTCGTCGCTGCAGTAAGGGAAGAGATCCTGGGAGACGCCGGTGTTGTAATTCAGGATGATGTACTGGGTGGTGAGCGCCAGGCACAGGTAGTAGCCATCCACGGCCAGGGCGCAGGGCTGCTCGGGGGTGAAGACCTCCTTGAGGATCTGGACCCTGTCCTCGAACACCAGGAACACCTGGACGGTGCGGCGCTTGGCCGAGATGATGCAGAGCTCCACGCAGAAGGGGTCCCCGCCCACCGGGTTCTCGTTCAGCGCGAACGCCACCGCCCCCTTGATGCGAGCGCCCGTGGGCACGGGCTCCAGGTTCAGCATGTTGACCAGGGTGATGGTGTTGTCACAGAGCACCAGCAGCCTGGCGAGGGCAGAGGCTGCCTTCAGCTCGCTCACAGGCTTCTTCAAGCCCAGGTACTTACACAGCTGCTTGGTGGCGGCAAAAGTCGTCTTCCCGGCTGTCGACACCTTCTCGTCCAGCAGGAAGTGGAAGATGAAGCAGTCATTGGTCCCAACGTAGAGGTTCTTGCCACAGCACTCGAGGCATTCGATGTTGATGTAGTTTTTGTCTCCCATTAACATCTCCCGTTCAACAACAGAAACGAGCTTGAAAGCTTTAACGCTCATCGTGTCTTCCGGGGGATCTGATGAAGGAGGAAGAGGAAACACTGTTTGCCTCCACACACAAGCAAATGAGGTAGCCATTTATCATCCATCAACACAAAAACTTCACTGCTGCATTTTTGAGCAGTCTGTACTCTATTTCCAATCTGATGGCACAAGCCAGGCTGAGCACACTAACAACCACTGAGATGAACTGCACTGTGTGCTGCCACTTCAAGTCTGACCTGAGGCAGACTCAGTTCAGCATGTGGGTACTCTGAAGTGATGCTTTCTCCACAAATAACCAGCACTCTGGCACTACAAGTGGTTTCTGCTAGTACCTGTCATCTAAAGGTTTCTTTCACCTGCACATCAACAGGTACAAGCTTTGGCTCCCAGATTTCTAGAGAAGCCAGAAGGCATTTAGGGCTACACGTGGCTTTACACTCAGTTTGGGTCTATCAGCACACAGTCTCTTAGAGAACCATCACAGGCATGTTCCACCTCAGCACATGCTCCACATTCCTCACACTCCAGCCATCAGAAACCTGGAACTTCCAAGCCACTTAAATAATAAGCTATGCAAAATATCATCAACTCATAATACAAGATATTGTATTAAGGGGTTTTCTTTAGTATCTGCAGAGTGCCTGTTTTATTCAGTGCCGTTTCCACATTCCTTGTATCAGGCTCATGCACAAAGCATTCACACAGCAAATCTGGAAGAAGAGTCCAGGAAGCTCAAGATGCAACACCACAGAATTTAAAAGTTTCTGTTCTCTACTACCACAACCATTCCAAAAGTTTGTCTTCAAATGCTAAGCAGGACTTCCAACCCTCATTCTAAGAGCTACAGGTACACTTCTGCAACCAAGAACTGTCAAGGGACAGATGCAACTTATGAAGCAATTATTAGTGTCTTACAAACAGTCTGTGTAATTTTACTGTACTCCAGACATGTCATTTCTATAAGAACCCAGCAGACAGTTGTGCTCAACACTGCAAAGAGCAGATGAGAAATTGCTGACCTTGTTTAATCCCCTCTTAATTTGTCATGACTGGTCTGTTATGACAACACAGGAGAAGACAGGAGACTGAACAACTTGAATAGATTTAAGAAATAACACAAAGTTATTTCTAGCCCACGTGCACAACTGACAGCTAAAACACCAAATGAAATTTCTGTGGACCAACAGAGACCAACATCAACAGGATGCTCTTGTGAACAACCCTGAATATAGTCAAAATGAACTGAGATCCAAATTATTACATTTCAAAAAACCCCTCACTTTTGCAACAGCACACTGAAAAACATGGCAAAAATTTCCAAAAGTGAGAGGCACACAACTCACAAGTAACCACTAAAGAAAATGAGATCAAACTAAGAATATATGCAGAAGTAAATCATGATACAATGAGATAGTACTGATCTTTTTTTACTTCCTTTTTTTTTTCTCCCCTCAGAAGTTGAAAAGAGTTTAGTTTGGGCTTTCATGACACGTTTAAATTGCACCCTCACCAGGGGTGTAAATCTGACCTTCAACAAAAACCATCCAAACCCAGGAAGTACCTCTTAAGTCTAAGGTAAAATGATAACTCAAGTCTCTGGCAACACTTCCACCTTATCTTCCAACGTTATCAAAAGAAACACAGGGTACTAAGTTAAAGAGGGCTGACCAAAGGTTGGCTGCCAAAAAAAACCCCAACCATTTTTAAGAGCCTGAAGTGAGAAACTACCACCTGGAGAAGTTAGGCAACTTTTGTACCTGAAGCTGTCCACAATTTAATGTCCCTGTAGTCCAACACAAAAATGTTAATGGATGCCACTGGGAGAACTACATAATTTTGCTCTTGACCAAGATGCATTAAAAACCTTTGAAAAACGTACTAAATGAAAGGAGCAGAAAAGGTATAAAAGAAATCAAAATAGACACACAAACCCTGAGCAAACAACAAAAAAATGACACTACATGAATGTGTTAGTAGGGAAATTAATTAATGCTAGAAAAAAAGCTGTGAAAAAAACTTTTAACCACCGATGTCAACAGACATATAAATGGCAGATGATTTTTAAAAACATTTATTTTGCTCTCATGTAGAAGAGCTCAGGGGTCTGTGCACGCTGCAAGGAAACAGGTTCTTCAGAACACGCTGCTCCTGTAAAGTGCAAGAGGCCACTGCGGTTACAAATTTAAGTCTGCATGCTACTTTTTGGATACTCAGAACTCCGGAAGACAACAGGGATACTTGCTGTCAAACACCAATCAGTAGGCAAGCAAACCACCAGCCTACGAAACCTGACTTTAAGAGCTCTGAGAACACGGCACGCACTTCTCTCCGGTAAAGCGCGAAAGCCGCTCTCCCCCACTTTTGTTCAGTACAACCGCCCTGCGTTTCCGCTTGGCTTGCTGCAGCCCCGCCAAAC
>NW_008586479.1:432-1734 GCF_000691845.1 Merops nubicus | reverse complement strand
GTGACCCTCAGGTCTAGTGTTGCATCCTCTCAAGTAGGGGTGTCTCTTTCTTGCCTCAGGAAGTTGTCCTCACGGCACTCCAGGAGCCCTGCTATCTCCTGGACAAGGATTCTCTTCCCTGACTAGACAGGTCTCTCCCCTTTGATACGAGCATTTCTGGTGCCACACAGGCTGTCCTGTTGACAAAGAAACCAGAATTGTGGTGGTGGCACCAGCCCTGGAGACATCCATTAATAGTTTGGAGCTTTTTATTTGTGTCAATGTTGCTGCTTTCAACTGGTAGAATACTGGAGAAAAAGACCTGAGCCCCAGATTCCCTTAGCGACCACCCCAAAGCCCTGAAATCTTTCTGAATTGTTCTTATGCTCTGTGTAACCGCAGCTTCACCTCCCACTTGGAAGAAGAGTAGGGGGTAGTGATCTGAGGACCTTCCTAGGCTGGGAAGTTTCCTTGTGATGTCGTTAATCTTGGCTCCAGGGAGACAGCAGAGCTGCCTGTGAGGTGGGTCCCCCCAACATATGAGACCTTCTGTTCCCTTCAGAACAGTCACCTAAACAATTACCCTGCCCTGCTTCTTTTTCTGTGTGGTGGTGACAGAGGGAAGGGGCTTTACTGACTGTGTGACCATCTTCAGTACAGTTAGATCTTTGTCCTGATCATTAGGGGGTTCTGCCTCAGCTAAGGCCTCATACCTATTACTTGAAGGCACCTGGTGGGGTGGGGTGGGCAAGAGGGGACTCCACCTGCTGCCCCTTCCATGCACTTTTTTCCATTCATTCTCCTCAGTCAATCTACTGCCACTGGGCTGGCAGGGGCTGAAAACAGGAGATCTGTGGTTGTGGTCGCTCTGTGCTGCCTGTTCCTGTTTTTGGAAAGGGAGGGAAAAGTGGCAAGAGAGATCCCCACTGCTGTGAGTCTCGGGCCTGTTGTCACCTCTGGGTCCCCTGTCACAGTGAGACTTGGGTCTGGGGGCAGCCCTGCTGGGCCCAGAGGGGGTGGCAGAGAGCAGAGCCACAGGAGGAGGCGCCGTCCACGGAGTCATCCGGGTCTGAGAGCGAGTGAGGGTGGGCAGGTGAAGGCGAGTGAGGTTTTGACAGGTCGCTGGGCAGGAGGCGCGATCTTCCACGGCCTGTGGTTGGTGGAATCTTTGAGCATCTCTGTTCCTCTGCGCCTTCCACGGTGAAACATTGTGGTTCATCATGTCCTGCAGTTGCTCACATGATTCGGTTCCGGTTCAATCCAGTTCTGGTCTGATCCGGTTCTGGTCTCTGATCCAGTTCTGCTGTGGACCGTTTTTGGTCC
>NW_008586479.1:0-332 GCF_000691845.1 Merops nubicus | reverse complement strand
TCCAATAGGGTTCCAGTCACGGATCTGGTTGGTCCAATCTGCTTTCCTGTCCAATCCAGTTCCAGTCCCTGATCTGGTTCTAGGTAAATCCAGTTCCAGTCCAATCCGGTTCCAGTCCAACCCAGTTTCAGTCTGATCTGGTTCCAGTACCTGATCCAGTTCCCTCTGCCTATGGCTCTGTCCAATTCCCAGTTCCCGTTTTCATACCGCTGCTGCTTCAGCCCCACATGATCCCCCCGGGAACTGGGAGCACTGGGGACACTGGGGCCAGGGTCACTGGTTGTAGTGGTCAAACTGGTGCCCCGGACATCAGCTTTACTGGTCATACTGGT
>NW_008586478.1:1420-24815 GCF_000691845.1 Merops nubicus | reverse complement strand
CCCTCCGGCCGCGCTGGGCGGGCCGGGGTTCCGGGCAGCTCGCCACGCACGGCCACTGCTAGCCCAACGGCCCTCGTTACACCCCTTTTGTCCCTAAGCGCCCGTGATGTAAGCGTGCGGCGGCCATTAGTCTTAATGGGATACGACCAGGCTCCGGTCTTACAGGAATTGTCCTTATGGAAGGGGCGTGATTGATGATAATGGGAAATGGCCGCGCCCTGAGATGCACCAAATCCAAAAGCTGAGAGTGAACCTCTCTGGATGGAACATTGAGAGGGCTTTGAAACAGCAGAAGTCTAGTATAATATGCCAAGGTATTTGTCGACTCAGCGTTATGTTAGATCTAACGCATAGCCTGAGTATTTCACTTAGATGAATTTGAGACTGTGTAATCTTCATAAAACTTATGCTCAAAGGTAGACGGTATGAATTGCAAACATGGAACGGCATAAGCAAAACATTATCTACGTTTCATGTGAGTCAAAGGATCGAGTCTGTATGCCAAATGACAACAGTTGTGATGGTCAGACAACCAACACATCCAAGCATGTAATCTTTCTGAAGCTTCTTGGTTGATTCCAGTCCTGCTCTCTTGTTTAATACATGGATAGAAAGGCTGATGTTTTGTCAAAATCTTTCTTTTTATTGCATATATACCTCTGTCTGTGGAGCACATCCATGAGAAGATCTCATGATTTCCCTGCTTGCTAGATTTGGTCCCTGATGAAAGATCTGAATGGTCATTGCTGTCATATACCACTTGCAGAGTAATTCGAGACCTTTCATCTGCAACAAAGCATTATATAGGAAAATGTTTAAACAAGGCAGTTCTTCAAAACCTATGCAGACAAGATAGCCCAGTGGACAAGGACATGGTATTTTTCAGTGTAAAATCTTGAATATATGGTAAACCTGGTTATGAAGAAATAGTTTTGACTCGACAGTGTTAAAGTGCCCTTTCCGATTCTTATTGGAAGTGTTCACATGCATATCAAAAGGGCTTTTATACTGTGTGTTGTAGCTGTTTCTCCAATCCTGAAAGAAGAAATGCCTTTCAAAAAATGAGCCCTACTTCTGAACTAGTGCAGTGTGTCAAGTGCTGTTCATAAAAAAAATCATCATATGACCTACTTCTCTGTTCAATGTGTTAGTTACAATGTTTTTGGCAAAACGAGACAGAGATGGCCCCCTGCCATATGCCTCTCTCTCAGACCTGGAGCCATCAGCTGCTTAACTACCCTTCCTTCCTTCCTTCCTCACTATAGCCCTAGAATAAAATATACTTGCTAAATGTACGTGTGTTTGTACATGAATTAGAATGTTTTTTCACATTCCAATATTAAATTGAATGTACATATGAAGTTCTCAAAAAAGGGGTGGATAAAGTATCCTGTATGTAGGCTCTTAGACAAGGCAGTTCACAGCAGTACTTGTAGAGGTATATGTGTTTAAAAGATCAGTCCTCATCCGTTGAGCTTCACACAGTGCCAGGATACACTCACAGGTACTTACACTCAACAACACCGTGATACTTAGCAAGCCAGGATCTAATCACAAACTGAAAAATAATGTTTCTTCTGTTGTTTTTGAGAAAAACAGAGAAGATGTGAGGAGCAGAGACATCACATGCACCCTACCAAAGCTCCTGTTGCAGCTGTGGAGATGGCATAATAAGCTGTGAAGCAGGCATGCTATCTCCATAGTAACAGAAGGGCAAGGATGACGTTTCAATATTGAACACGCACTCTTCCCATTGCTATGCAGCCTCTTGCCTCAGGATTTTTTAAGTGCAGTCTCCAAATAAAACCTTCCTTTTGCCCTAAAAAATCCGAAAATCCAGAAATAGCACAGCAATCCTGCACTGCTGTACACGTCTGAATAAACAACAGAGAATTTAATGTCAGAAATGTTAAGTCATCACCAATGTAAAAACCATAAATATATTTGATGAAGAGGTTGTGGAATAAATCCTAAGCTTACTGAATAAAGAGTAAAGTGATATTACATGCTTTTAGATTCCCTGTGTTCCTTCCCCACTCGGGGAGCTCAGCTGTAAACCTTTCTGTTGCATAGTAAAAGGAGGTGGATTAGATTGTGTGTTACCCACAACCACCTCTGAGAATCACTTTGACAAATCTGTTGTACTTCACTAAGGAGAAAAAAAAAAAGGGTTCAAATTAAATTGCCTGAAGATATCAAAGGGGAAGCAGTATTTTCTAAACAATATTGGAAAAGCTTTCAGTTGTTCAGAACCTGTTTACTGGTGGGTACATTTATGTGGATCTTTGCCAGCAGACTTGAGCCTGCTATACCCATGTAGCAGATTTCTCCAGTTTTCTCCAAGCTAACTGGTACCCAGATCACTATGTTAGTGTAAAGATATACTATGGTTGCACCTCTTATCAATGCCCATTAGCACAGACTAACTGTCATGCATACCACAGCTTCTGGGATGCAGGCAATGTGAGCTTGATGTTACCTCTGACAGCCATGCAGATATACCACAAAGATTTTCATGTGTTCAGTTCCTTGCTTAGTGCAGTAAATTAAGATGTCTGAGACTCAAGTTTGCATACATCAAGGGCAGAACATGTTGCAAAGACCCACAGCTGGAAGCATAATTGTCTTTGCTTATAATCTTCTTTGCTATAAATTCAGAAAGTATGAAAATGTGACTAGTTCTTCACATTTTTTTTCCAGACTTCATCTTTCTTTTGGCACCTTTCTCATTTCTTTCCCCAGCAAATGAACCTCTTTTCTCTCTCTGTGTACTGTAATGTTTTCATGGCTTTATTGTTTTTATTATTTATTTCTTTGTGATTTTCTGCTGTGTCTATATAGATAATATGGGCACGGTCACTGGGCAGAAGGATTGGAATCTCTAAGGCAGTAAAATGGAACCTGATTCACAGTGTTTTTCTGTAAAAGTGAATCTTCCACTGAAGCATTGAAAAGAGGATTTATACATGGTCGAGGATATGCCGGTGATAAACAGGTCAGAAATTCATCCCAAAAGACATTATTGCTAGTATGTACAGGAAATTAAGTATATATAGCTACCTAAACTTGTTCTGTCTAATGACTAGTTTCTGAATCTTTTCCTGGCTTTAAATGAAATGTTTTAATTATGTTACTTTTTTAATATGTGCATTTTATTTCCCCTGAAAGCAGCAAGTGGTGAGAGATGAAACTGCATGTCTTAAGCAGGTTAGAAGAATAAAGAAAATGTCTCCAAGCTGCTGTTTTTGATATTAACACTTCATGACAAGTTTGTTACACTACCCAGCAGCACTGACCTTATTATGCCAGTCTCATCTTCAAGCAGCCTCTATGCAGCAATGAGAAAAGAGGGGAGGCTATTTTTATAAAACACAGAATGTACACAGATCACAGTGCTCACTGAAGCAAACACACCTTATGATGACTTTTAAGGGAACAGTAAACAAAAAATATAATTAGGTTGTTTTTTCTTTAGCTTGTAAGAGGAAGAATACTACTATTCAAAGCATTGTGCTGGAGTCTAACCAGGACAGGTAGGCAGCAGTTTGCCTGAGAATTCAATGAGTAAGACATTTGAGAACAAATCCCTAACCCAGATGTTATTAATATTGGTACGTCTATTGGTTTATGTGGCATGGTTTTGGTAACAAGTGAGGTGCAGGGTTGGTTTCTGTGAGAAGACACCAGAAGCTGCCCTCATGTCAGACAAAGCCAGTTCCAGCTGGCTCCAAAACAGACCTGCCGCTGGCCAAAGTGGAGTCCCTTAGGCTTTGTTGGTAGTGCCTCTGTAGTGACATATTTAAGAAAGGGTAACAAGTGCTGCACAGAAGCTGTGACAGAGGAGTGAGAAAATGTGAGAGAAACAGCCTTGCACAACAAAGTCAGTGAAAAGGATGGGAAGGAGGTACACCAGGTGCCAGAACAGAGATTCTCCTGCAGCCCATAGAGAAGACCGTGGTGATTCCTGTTGTGCTTCTGCAGCCCATGGAGGACCTGATTGCCAGAGAATGGGGATATGCCCTGAGAGAAGTTGCAGCCCATGGAGAAACTGCACTGGAGCAGGCTCCTGGCAGGAGCTGTGGCCTGTAGAGAGGACCCAAATAGGAGCAGACTTTCTGGCAGGACCTGTGGAGGACTCACATTGGAACTGTTTGTTCCTGAAGGACTACACGCTGTGGGAAGGACCCATGCTGGAGAACGTAGTGAAAGACTGTATCCTGTGGAGGCTACCCACACTGGAGCCGTGGAAGACAGTAAGGAAGAAGGAGCAACAGAGACAAAATTATCAGATATGAGCATCCAACCCCTGTGCCCCATACCCCTGAGCTACTTGGGGCAGAGAAAGAAGACTCAGGAGTGAAGCTGAACCTGGGAAGAAGGAATGGTGGAGGGGAAGGTGTTCTTAATTTTGTTGTTATTTCTCACTATCCTACTCTATTATTAAATAGCAATAATTTAAATTCATTTCCCTGAAGTCATGTTTTGCCCACGACGGTAACTGATGAGTGATGTCTCTGTCCTTACCTCAGTTCATGAGCTTTTCACTGTATCTTCTTCCCCTGTCCTGCTAAGCAGAGGGAGTGATAGAGCAGCTGTGTGGGCACTTGGTGACCAGCCAAGGCCAACCCACCACAACCTGCTTCAATGTGAACAAACACATCTCACACTGGCAAGTTCCTTTTACATTTTTTTTTTTTTTAAATTGGGAAATATTTTTAATAAGCTTTAAAAAAACACCAGGTATTCATAGGTTACATAGTCTTTCCATTCTTTAGAATACCTTTAGTCTGGCTCTCACCATCTGAAGGCCCTTTGATGACTCCATGGAAAGGATTCCATATTCTCAAGCTGTGTCCCACAGATTTTGCTCCTGTCTGAGAAACTCACAACAGATACATTCAACTGTTGCCCAGGGCCTTTCCTTCTGGAACAAGCTTGCATAAAAGCTAATCAAAGGCAAATAAAATCCATTTACTACAAGATCATAGAACTATAGAATCCCTTTGGTTGGAAAAGACCTCTAAGATCATTGAGTCCAACCATTAACTGTACTCCACCAAATCCTATGCCATATCCCCAAGCACCTTATCTACATGGCTTTTAAACACATCCAGGGATGGTGACTCACCCACCTCCCTGGGCAGCATGTTCCAGAGCCTGACAACCCCTTCAGTGAAAAAGTTCTTCCTAATGTCAAGTCTAAACCTCCCCTGGAGCAGCTTAAGGCCATTCCTTCACTGTTGTATCATTAGCTACTTGTAAGAAGAGAGCAGTGCGTAAGTCTCTACAACGTCCTTCCAGGAAGTTGTAGAGAGCGGTAAGGTCTCCCCTCAGCCTCCTTTTCTTCAGACTAAATAGCCCCATTTCCCTCAGCTGCACCTCATAAGACTTGTTCTTTAGGCCCTTTACCAAGTTAGCTGCACTTCTTTGGACCCACTCCAGCACCTCGATGTCCTTCTTGTATTGAGGTGCCCAAAACTGAACACAGTACTCGAGGTGTGGCCTCAGCAATGCCAAGAACAGAGGGACAATCACCTCCCTGGTCCTGCTGGCCACACTATTTCTAATACAAGCCAGGATGCCATTGGTCTTCTTGACCCCCTGGGCACACTGCAGGCTCATATTCAGCTACTTGTCAATCAGTACCCCCAGGTCCCTTTCCTCTGAGCAGCTTTCCAGCCACTCTTCCCTAAGCCTGTAGCATTTCCTGGAGTTATTGTGGCCCAAGTGCAGGACCTGACACTTGGTCTTGTTGAAACTCATACAACTGATCGATCCAGTCTGTCCAAGTCTCTCTGTAAAGCCTCCCTACCCTCAAGCAGATCAACACTCCCACCCAACTTGGTGTCATCTGCAAACTTACTGAGGGTGTACTCTGTCTCCTCATCAAAATCATTGATGAAGATGCTAAACAGAAGTGGTCCCAATACTGAGTTCTGGGGAACAGGACTTGTGACCACTTGCCAGCTGGATTTAACTCCATTCACCACCACTCCCTGGGTCCAGCTGTCTAGCCAGTGTTTTACCCCACAGAACAAACACCTGTCCAAGCCATGAGCAGACATTTTGTTTTCATAAGAAGGCCATGAGAAACAGTGTCAAAGGCCTTATGGAAGTCCAGGTAGACAACAGCCACAGCCTTTCCCTCACCCACCAGGCAGGTCACCTTGTCATAGCAGATTAGGCTCATCAAGATAATACTTTGGCTTCAGACCAGAACATGACATTTAAATTACACCTGTGGAGCAAAGAGAGGATGGCTTTATTTCAAAGGGCAGAGGGAAGATATCCATTCTCTTCCTCCTTAACCCTCTATATCTTGTGATAGTATAGCCTTGTTTAAGAGAATTAGAAGTTCAGAATAATTTGGTATATTTGAGAGCTTCCGGAAAGCAACAATGAAATGGGTAGTGATTGAACGTTCAGTCCTGAGGACTAGTTTTACTTACAGAGTAGTTCAAGGATTAGCTGTTTCTCTACAATTTAACGTCTACATGAAGATAGATTAAGACGACATGTTATGGCAGGTGATAGAGATCTACCTGAGCTTTACCACATACAGCAATAAGACTGATGGAAAAATCAGAAATGTTAGCATATGATCTGCTAGTGGATAAAGAACAGACAGAAAATGAGCAGTTCTGGACAGTCTTGGTGCAGCCTTTTGTGTTAGAAGGAGTATACCTGTGACTGACTGATTCAGACCTCTAAAGAAGATCACTGACATTATGTCTCGACTATTTTAACTTGACTTTTGTTTTCCACATTTTTCTGCTGGATTTACAGCTGTGATGCAGCACCATGACCACTCATGGATCTGAAGCCTGCAGAGCCTGGGAAACTCCAGTTGGTAGTTACCACCACAGCATTAGTGGCAATGACTGCTACAAACAAACACATCAAACCAGTTTTGACTCAGTGTTGGCTTCCCAGAGAATATCAGATCACGCTAAAAGCCTTTGTCCCTTGCTTTCAAAGTACTAAAAGACTGGAGTTCAAAGAGTTTAAACAGTCGTTTAACCTTCTAGGTTGAACATGATGACTGAAGATAAATGAACAAGCAAATGACAAAAGTTAATCACCTATGCTTAATACAGTACCAGAAGAACTTGTATTGTGGCAGAGGGGAAGAGGATAAAGCATAGATGCCCTTGCTGATAGTCTCAGTGGAGGTGATATAAACAACTGTCATTGGTTACCACAGCTGCTCGCTTGTGATGGTAAGTGAACCATACCTGTGAGAAGTTTGCTTAGTCATGGCTTACCTTGTATTTCAGTTGTAGATTGAGGATTTCACTTCCTAGAGCTGACAGCTTGATATGTATTACAATGTCTCATATCCACTGAGCTGCATCTGATACCTCCTTGATGGTATTAGCCCTGCAAAGCTCTCATGTTTCAGTTTTGACGGAGAATAAGCGGGAGACAGACACCATTCTATAATGTTCGGAAAGCCTCGTTTATTGAAAATCAGAAGGCATCTTTTATATTGTTCTTAAGTAGCTCATACATATTGTAAAAGCGAAGCTCACCATTGGTTACAGATTACATGTCAACTCCTCTTATGTTTATCTTTTGTGTTTAGCCTTGCGGTTAGCAGTTCTTTATCTTAGTGTTCCAGTTTCTTTTACTCATCCCATTATCCTACAATAGTTGCACCCCCGGTTATCTTGACCTGGAGTTTGTTTTACTAAACTTCAACCAGCTGCACTTTATCATGTCCCTTTGTTGCTAGCCACTCTGTGGCTAAGTTCTCCACACAGTTTGACTCAGATTCCGTCTTAAGTGCTTGCCAAAGAGTGAGATCTTTAGAAGATTATCTTCTGCTCTGTGAGCTCATTTAATTTGAGATCATCTGGAGAGATGCCGGAGTTGTCTTGGATCACAGCTTGTTGGTAAGATGTTTTCAGCTGTCAGTCCCAGCATTAGAGTGTACTTACAGTGTTTACACACTAAAGAAAAAAAAAGAAAACCTGGTTTTCTGGAAACTTTAATCACCTGCCTGTTAAGAAAGCTTAGAATCTCCTTGTTATCAAATTAAAATGCTGTGCACTTCTTTGAATCAGTCAACCTGTACTCTGATGCTTCTGTACCTGGACCTTTTAAATAAGATAAAAGTGAGAATAAAAGGTTGCAAATGATCACAAAGCACGAACGATAAAACATCCATGTGACAACAGTATGTATTTAATGAAGGTGCAGGTGTACAAAGAAGGAAGATATTCACTGTAAAGTTTAGAGGCAAGGTGACAGAAAAAAAGTCCTTTCTTAAAGGAAGTATGTTTACTTACCCTTGTTTTCCTAGTCCCTTTAGTATCAAGGGAAATGTAGTACATGTTTTCCTCTGTTGCCAAATACTGCTGTGAAGTCCTAGTGTGACTCCAAGAACATAGGAAATAATTTTTCCTTCTCGTTTTATAAGTTAGAAAAATACAAAACAGAAGAAATGTACCTTTTTGCCAGGCATCTGGAAGGATGAACCTCACCCCAAGCTGTAATCTCTTTGAAAGAAATGTTTGCTTAGCTTATACAGAATTTGTCATGGCTAGTCTGGATTCTCGGGCTTTTTATAAGAAGTGGTGGCGATAGCATGCTAGGAATATTTTACTGAACTTCAAAGAAGGCAGACAGAGAGAGAAAAGAGGGTTAGGGAAGCTGAACACTGATCAGACATTCTACCTGACAGCAATTGCGTTTTGGAAAAAAGGTGTACTTTATGTATAGAAACTGTAGCCCATCTCAGTAATTAAAACCATTTCTAATGCCACAGTGAAGAGGAAGCCAACTGGCTTTTTCCAAGATTTCTGTAAAATTCCATCATCCCTTCTCAAATGGCAGGAAACTGGAGTCTTTCAAACTTTTTATCTTTTCATTACCCTACAAAATGCCTGTGCTTTGTGCTGATAAGCTCTGGATTTACCCTCATGCAACCTCCGTTGTATTCATGACTGAAGAACCATAAAATCTTAGGTGTGTGGGCAGCATCTGCATCTCTTTCATTCTCCAGATTAGTCCTTCTTGTTCATGTGCTGTGTAATGCAGAGATCTCTGGAGCTCATAGCTCCCAATGTGGGTTTTGCTGTGCGAGTTGATCTGAAGAGATCCACGTAGTCCTCTTACTGGTTCTTCTGAAATGGTTTTGTCAACAGCCACCTTGTTTCAGCAGCACTTTCATTTCTAATCTTATCATCATAACAGTTCTTTATATTATCTGGAATTTCATTTGTTGCAGAATTATATCTCCCATATATTTTGCATTCAGAGTAAATAATATTTTTAAAAGAATTGTGAGCCTTTCTTTTAAATTATAATGTGGTGGCCATCATTGATATAGGCTTTGTCTAAACTCAGTGTTGAATGCTTCTGCTTTTACTTTCAATAGGGTATAAGTAGGTGAAGTGCTGGGGTTAATCCCCCAGCCCTGAATGAGGGTTGACATAGGGACGATGTCCACAACCAGGCAAGAAAGAACCTTGTAATTGCTTTTCGCCCAGGGTCTGGCCAGCCTTGGGTGGGAACTGATTAGGAGATCACCACCAGGTTCCCCCACCTTCCACATTAACTTGAAGGTGGGGCAAGAAGCCACCTCTAGAAGAGCTGACTCTGGTTGCAGTGGAGCTGTGAGGTCTGCTTATGCTGTGGGTGTGCTGTGTGAGGGTTCTGCTTATTGAAGGTGCTCCTTGACTTTTTATGGCAAGTGGAGTTCCCAGGATGGCAGGGCCAGAACATGAAGCTGTCTCTGAGTCCCAGCTATATAACTGGGCTCATGGCCTGGCTGCTACCATTGCCCAATGCTTGCCTCCTTGCCTGGCTTCCTTCCTTCTTCATATCCACTGTGGTGGGTGAGTGCATTGACTTGTTCCTCCCTCTGGTTGTCTGGCACTTTGGATCTCTGGTGTGTGATGTGGTAGTGGAGGGAGGAGTCTGGCCCCTGGTCTGTCCATTAATGATAATATTCTTCTATATTGGACAAGTGGTCAGCAGAAGAGTAGATGGGAGTAGATTCTAAGAGCTGTTCAAAGCAAGCTTGACTATCCAGTCTATTTGATTTGGATGTGAGGATATTGTAGGCTTCTTATGCTTTGATAAAGCCACAGCTACAAATATCCAGCTGTTTGATGGCCCAGTCATCTCATCATAGAAAGCCATCATGCTTATCAGGCATGATACACCCTTGGTAGGTCTGTGCTGGCTGCTCCAAATCAAATTCTTGTACTTCATATGCCTGGAAATGGTCTCCAGGAAGACTTGTGTCCTCATTTACCTGTGGATAGATACTGAGTGAACTGCCTACCCAGGTGTTTTTTCTTGCCCTTTGAAGGTGGGTGTGACATTTGCTTTTTTTTTTTTTTTCCGGTCACTGGGGGTTTCACCTAATTTCTATGACTTTACAGTGATGATTCAGAGTGTCCTTATAACAGCATATTGCAACTCTTGACAGCACATCCCGTCCAGTCTTATGGGCTTGTTTACTTCCTCTTTCCTTAAGTGGTCGTTAATTTGGTTTAAAATGCCAGAGACAGCTTCATAGCAGGAAAGTATCTTCACACCCCCATCTTACTATGAGAGCGTTTACACCATTTTCATTACACCTGGGAGTTGTAAAAGAATCTGTAAATCAAAACCAGTTTAATGAGTCATTGAAAGGGGGGCAAATTGGGTTGTGACAATATTGCTCCAGCAGCTTTAGGTTAAATTTGGCTATATTTAGCATGTCAAGATTTCTTCTTTTACAAATTTAATTTATTTTTTTTTTTAAATTGATTCTTACTTCTGGCAGCTGTAATTAAACAAAACAGTTCTGCCTGACTTTGAGTTATTCAGTAACTGTCATGCATAAAATCTGATTAGAAAACAAGTGTCTTTCAATACAGAAGATGACAGGGACTCTTGAATGTTCCCTCCTTTTAAGATGTTCCTTGTGTTAGCTTGCATCCCAATGCAATTAATAAAAATAAAATAAAATGTCACAAATTGCAACATAGAACTAGGTCATGCTTCAGTGGGCAGCATTCTGATGCCACGCAGTGTTTGTCAGACTGAACTTGTTAATGTTTGACGGTATGAATATAAACCCACATGGGACATAACATTCTGGTTTGCATGCATGAATTGTCACCTATTTTTACTTTCTCAAGAAATTCTATCTTAACTATATAATTTCTTTCCAGTGATTATATTATTGGATTCAAGCACAGCATTGCCAGTTGGTCGAGAGATGTGACTGTCCCACTCTCCACTGCACTGTTGTGGCCCCGCCTCCAGTACTGTGTGCAGTTTTGGGCACCTCAACATACGAAGGACACCAAATTATTAGTGTGCCCAGAGGAGGGAAACCAAGATGCTGAAAGGCCTTGAGGACAAGACTTATGAGTACTGGATGAGGTCACTTGGTGTGTTCAGCCTGGAGCTTCCTTGATAGGGGCAGATAAGAGGGAGGTTCTGACCTCCCCTCTCTGGTGACCAGTGATAGGACATAAGGAGATGGAATGAAGCTATGTCAGGGGAAGTTCAGATTGGACACTAGGAAAAGGCTCTTCACTGAGAGGGTGATTGGTCTCTGAAACAGGCTCCCCAAGGACATGGTCACAGCACCAATCCTGTCATATCTCAAAGAGTCTGGACAATGCTTCTAGTCACATCATTTAGTTTTAGGCAGTCCTGTAAGGAGCAGGGAGTTTGTCGTGATGATCCTAATGAGTCCCTTCCAACCTGAGATATTCTGTAAGTCTGAGTCAAAATTAGAAGCAAACTCTTCTAGGCAGACAGATTTCCAGAGGCTATGATTGCTACCCAGTCACTGAGCTCTAGAGAAACTTTACTAGCAGTGCCTCTGAGCTCCTATATTAGGAGCTACAGAAAACCAGAGAATCTGTCCCATGAGGTGCAGAGTTCCTTCAAACCTGCCGGGGTCACGCTGCACACCCACAGTGTCTGAGAGCTTACTGGTGTGCAGCAGGAGAGTGACTGTGCTCAGGTTAGGTTGGATAGGCATTATGGTCCTTGTTTAAATCACCACTGTTCTCTTCTGTCTTTCCACTCCTGCTCTCCCTTCACGGGATGGCCATCACTCTGATAACACTCATGAAAAGCAACGTTACCTTTCCATAGCTTTGTGCCCACCACCTGGCCTTCATGCAAACTGGAATAATGCAGCCTCATACAGCTCTTGCCTCAGGTGTAATGTTTAGCCTGGAAGGAAAAGCTGTGCATAGCTTTTGCTTATCTGAGAGTATGTCAGCAGAAGTTTAGCACATCAGATGCCTAAGCCTGTTCTAACTGTCCTTATTTCTTGTTTCTTCCTCATGGCTTGCAGTCTGAATTTTGAGGAAAAAAGGTGAATTCTGGATTGACCCTTTTTCCCCTTACGTATTAGAAGTGAAATCCTGAAAAAAAAAAAAAAAATTCCCTTCTTAATTACACAGACAGTACTATTTTCTGACTTAGGATACTTATTCCAGTTTACTTGGAAATGGTAATAAGCCAGACCAAACTGTTCAGAATCTTACCAGAATGAGAGCTCGAATCTGCTAAAATCCATCCAGCTTCACGATTTTAGAGAAAAGTGACTCTAAGGACAGTTCATAAATGTTTCCAAGTGAGGGCAAACGCTGACATCCAGAGGCAGGAGGATGTAATGCTCTGCAGTGGCTCGTGCAAACGTTAACACTGCATGCAGGACAAGGAACGTCAGGAATGGCTTCTGAAGAACTTGTTCACATATTTATACCTGGGATACAGGTGAATATTAGCATAAAAGAACAGCAGTAACAAAAAGGTAGAAGCAACAAAACTAGAAGAAAAAGGATACATTTTGAAATGAGGTGGCATGGGTGCTTTAGAGGTTTGTTTTCCTTGGAGACAGGAATTGTTAACAGGCAATAGCTGCAGCTTCAATACCTTTTCTTACATCTGGAACATTTTCCTATTCCACCTCAAATCAAGGCCACCAGAATGACCATGTACATCAAATCCCTACTTGTGATTTTTACACCTGTGATGTCTGAAGCAAAACCACAATTAATTTACAGATTCTTATTAGAGAGAAATTATGTGAATATTTTCATTCATATATAAAGAAACTTTACTGGGATGACTTTACTGAGGGTGAAAAGAGAAGCATTTAAATGTTGGAAAGTATAAACTTACAAATGTTTTAATTCACACTTTGTGCATGACAGAATTTTTTTCCCTACTGGACTGCGTTTCTTAGTGCCTGGCCCAAAACATTATTATTAGTCACTCTTTCAATTCTGGTTTAAACACAGAGCTATATATTCATCACCCATTTGATACAAAATCATCTTGAAAGTTAATTAATTTTCAGCATCATGACAAGAATATGTTGCATTAATCCTATTTTATAGATGGAGGTTAAAGCACATGGAGGGTAACACTGAGGGTCCTTTAATTCTGGGGCCCAGCTTTAGACAAGGGTCTGATTTTTAAAATTACCTGAAGCTAATACTATATAACACTTTCTATATTCAAAGCACTGACAGATTCCAGGGCGTAAAGAAAACCTTTTCACCATGAGGACAGGCAGGCCATTGGACAGATTGCCCAGAGAGGCTGTGCAGTCTGTATCTTTGGGGTTATTCAAAACTTCATTGGGCATGGGCCTGAGCATCGTTGTCCTTCTCACAGCTGAGCCTGCTTTTAGCAGGAGGTCAGACTAGAGACCTCCTGAGGTCCCTTCTGGCCTGAATTGTGCTGTGATGCTGTGACTGAGCAATCGGGGAATTCACACAACAATATTACAAGCTATAGACAGCATGGGACTAGGGGCTACTTGCAGAAATTTTCTTGCAGTGGATTTGCTCGGCACCTGGGATTAGCTCTGGGACAGAGATAACAGAAGACACAGCTACTTAAATCATTGCGTCATATTACTTTATTCTGTAATGTGAGGTAAGAATAATAAAGACAAACACCTTTTAACCTAAAGTTCAGTCAGCCTGGGAGGCTGTAAAATATAAGAAAATATTGGACCATGGTCCATGAAGAGATTTCATTTAAAAAAAAAAAATTGTCCACAGAAACAAGGCTAAAAACATAATACCTAATGACCATTCACTGCCTTGCCTGAGGTTTAGATGTCTATAAATTAAAGCTTTTGTGGGCTTGTTGATGTGCAGAGATTTTCCTAAAACATTGAGCGGTCCTTGCCTTACAGAAAAATTGAAGGAAGACTGATCTAAGCAACAGCTTTTTCTTCCTGTTATCATAAAGGACCTGAATGATGATGCCACAGACATCGCTCAGAAGTAAATGTGTAATCATATAATTAATGACTATGTCATAATGTTTCAGTGCTGGCATTGCCTTATTTCATAATATTATTAATATTTTGTTCTGACAGAAATGCTATTACGTAGGATGGGTGTGAATGTTTGAGCTATTAAATTCCCTGCTGTGCAGGATGGCAGGCTGCTGGAGGCAGTAAACTGTCAAGCTCCGTCTTCTGCTGATGCCCTCTACTTGTGGCTGAGCAGGAGCCAGACTGTGGCATGGTAGCTGTGGTGTGTTTGGAGAAGAGGCAGTCTCTTGACATGGCTGAGGATGTTTCTGTACAGTGTCAGCCACAACAGAAATGTCTGACATGACTTTAAAGACTATTCTCTGAAACTGGGATAGAGCATTTTCTTACCACTCTAGCTCCTTCCTTCTGCCTTTTTGCTGCCCTGACAGCTGTGGCCTGTTCCTTATATTTGAAATAGCAAATCCAATTTTGCCTTACTTGCTGTGAGCTCTTGAGCAGGCTCTGCTCATGTCTTGCACCATGGCTCTCCTTCCTATCACTGTTGCTCTTCATTCTGTGTTCTCAAGTCTGTCTGTGTCTGCTCCTGGTTCCTCCTCACTGGATGTTGTCCTTCCTACATCTCTTCATCCTTCCTTCCATCAATAATTCCAGCAGGAAAAAAAGCCTTCAACTATTCTGGACAAGATTTAATTTCTGGTTTAGTGAATTATCCGTATAACATTATTCCCAATCCAATCTAGTCTCCCCTTCTCACTCTGAACATCTTCCAACCTGTTGATGGGAACATTTTATTTTAGAGTTGCCACCAAGTTCTAGAAAAGGATGGATCCCATCAGACGTGTGTGCTTAAAATGACACGAGGTGCTGGTGAATATCGGGAGGGAACACATAACGGCAGGACAGGTGATGACTGGCTGCTTTGCTGCATCACAGTCTGGGATGAATTAGCTAGGACTGAATTAAATTTTTGCTGCCACAAGATGGCAGACGGGAACAAGGCAAGACTACAGGGAGAGGATTTACAGACCATTACATTTTCTTCACCTTTGGGCCAAATAATAGTTCAGGACAGTGATTCATTCATCTTGTGGTCCACAACGGGATCTCCTAGGTAAACAAGAAAATCTTTTCACTGATGTCAAAGGGGAGCAGATGATGCTCAGGAGACAGCTGTCACTAAAAGAATAGCATAAAACCAGCTCAGAGATTGATGTCAGATTCAAAGGAGCATTCTGGCTTTCACGATCCTGAGTTTTAAAAGTACATTTCATAGGTATGAATTTTAGACTCTGAAGTAGGAGCATGATTATAGTCAATGATGGTGAGAGTTTTTTTTGTACTTTAATATTTTGTTTATTACCTCAAACAAATGCACCTGTCAGGATCCAATCACTTTCCTGAGGCGGTATGTGGCTTACCATAGGTCATGGGTCAGATGGGTCCCCGTGTGGTCATCCATAGTGGGATGGGGGCTGCCCTTAGCTGCTCCAACTCTGAGCTGGTGCTGAGCCCTGGAGCTAGACCTTCTGCCCTTGCAACTCCCAGGAAACTTTATAGTCCTATTACTATTCTAGTATTTCATTACTGGGATTGGCTGCCTTTTGGTTTTCAAGTAGCATTTTAATTTTAAATTAAATTTTGATTATATGCAGTCAGCCCTAGGTGGTCAAGTGAAGCCTGTTTGAAGGATTACCAGTGTTGACACACAGAGGCTGGCTGGAGAAATGGATCCCACCTTGTAGAATACCTTCATATCTGAAGGCTTGACACTTGTTTTGCAAGCTGTGAGTCAAAACCAAGACCTTTAATGTTCCACACAGCTAACAAATGGATTCTTGTATAACCACCAACATGAGACCCTAGTTTTTCAAGCAGGCAGAGTGGAAGTTAAAGCAGTCTTTTATGTCCCATCTGAGTGATCGAAGGTCCAGGCTGGAGTACAAGTTTCTCTTCAGCTTGCCTAACTGAACTGATCTGCTCTCTATAAATAATTAAATATTCATGAGACCTCTGGGCTCTGTAGCACTTTACTATTCCCTGTTGTGCCTCTTCACTGCACTGGTTCTCTTGGGTTGGCCTCTCAATTGCAATCTGAACACCTCTAAGGAGTCCTTGCAGAGACAGTTTTCATGGAGCTATATGCATTCTCAAGGAACATTAGAGTTTGGATGAAAGTAATGAAAAACTGTCCACCTTTCTGCAAATGAGTTAATATCTTAAGGATATTTTGACATGAGGCACTTCAGATTGAGTTGGAGAGCGCTGGCAAGATGATCTCTCCTGTCTGTTAGCCTGCCTTGAAAATATCTTAATGTTTGGACTGTGACAGCTGTGGTTTCTTCGTCCTCAAAACAAGCTCGACTGCCTTCTCTTCCTGTGCTATAGTGAGAGGGTAAGAATACGGAGGGGAAGATGTTTTTGTGGAATTGGGGAAAGAAAATATTTCTGGACAGCTAGGCAATAAAACTCTTAAAGATTGACGCAGCCTAAGTGCCAGGGAACAGCAAAAAGTATTGCTCTCCTGCATCTACAGATGTACATTAAGCACTCATTTTTCTGACTATTCTGTTTCATGTTTCAAATTTCCATGAATATTTCATGTAGGATTTCTCCACAGGAGCAATGACTCAGTCCATGCAACCCAACAATTCTCCCACTTACCCTCCTTTCAAGGAAAATTTATTTTAGTTGAATAGGATGTAGAAGAAAAGAATGTGTTTGCCTTTTCAAGTTGAGGAGAAGTCAGAGAACCCCTAGAGATGGTGAGTTCTTAAATAAGATTAATGGCATTTCCTAGTCTATCCCCTTGCATCCTCCAAGAAAACCCAAAATCTAGGCCACACTGGACGTGCTCTGACTTCAAGCCAGGATAGTCACTATGTTCATCTTGGTGTCAGGATTGCCAACTTTGCTCTTATTTACAACCATGGTTATATACCATAGGGGAAGTACGATGCAAAGCCCTCTCTCTGCTGTTTTGGAGGCAACATGAATTGATACAGACATTTGAAGAAACTGAAACAGATTAGAAATCAGCCTGCAATGGCTTGTGCAAAACCAGGAACCACATGAGTTTTCTTTGAGACCTGAATACAAGTATTTGAAGCATGGTGGACTTAAAGATCATCCATATATATGTGTACATGTGTGTGTGTATATATATATATACATACTTATGTATATACATAAACACATGCATATCTCTATAAATGCACACAGGTTGGGAGCCATATGAAATAACATCTGTTCCAGTATACACATTATGCATATAATATACATATTGTACCTACATATGTATAGATACATATGTTATAAGGAAGAATCATATTAACATATGTACCCTTATGTAAATTTATGTACACATATAAGTATGCATGTATAATGTACGTATACATACTTACATATGCAGTAGGTATAAATGATATGCTTGTATATATACAGGTACATCTGGTATCTATGTGATTCCAAAAATGTGTTTGTTAATCATATGCTATTCAGTAGCCAAAATTCAGCTTTTTGTTGCCTAGAGACTGGTGTCAAGGATGAAATCACATGACTCTTAATTTGTTTGTCAGGCCATCTATGAGACAGACCCAGTACTGAGGCAGAGATCCTGAGTTCTGATTTCTGAGAAGCATATAAATTGCATAACAGATACTGAATACTGAAGTGTGAGGAACAGTAATCATCCCATGTACTGTACTGTAAACAGGATTTTTTATGACATTTCTAGGGACTCCTGCTGATAGTAGTTACTATCTACTCAAATTTTAAAAAAAACACAGTGTGCAGTGAGAGACTTCTGGGAAATGTTGTGCAATTGCATCAATTCTGAAAAGCTAGGCATTGCCATTTCAGGCCATCATGTCTACTTTACTTAGTGCCAAAGCCCACTCTATTGACTTTTTAAATAGCAGAAGTATAGTTTAAATGATCCCACAGAAGAGCTGATTGAGGATCAAGTCCATTGTTTTTCAGTAACACTCAGTTCTGGCACTTCAAATTTCCTGCCAAGAAAAGGGAATATAATTCACAGGATGCAGGAAAAAGAATATTCTAGGTCATTTTCCTAAAGAAAATAAATCATAGAACTTCCCTGTTACTTCCTTCCTTGCAGCAGGTTTTGAATCTAATGCTTAATTTCAATCAGATTTAATGAGTAATTCCAGTCCCAAAACTTAAATGAAAAATGACAACAGCAAAGAGGGAGATAAAATTAGTGTCTCTGAGATAAAGGCTTAAGTCTGAACTCAACTGGTATTTCTTTTGTTTTAGAGGTCAGTCGTTTGCCTTATTCACATGGCAAGTCAGTCGCCATGGGTGTAGTTGGAATCAGCTGGGAGTTACAAGGAAGAGGGGAATTGTGAGAGTATAAATGTGGGGAAAATGTGCTTAAAGTTCACTTTTTAAACTAAAAGAAATGAATCTCTAGGAAGACAGGTTTCAGAAGCTACAAATTTTCTAGGAACAATTTTTCCATCTGCAATTAACTCAAAGATTTCTCACTTGCCAGAGCCATCCATGTCCTTTGCAGCATTAAACTGCAGTACTGAAGAGAGCTCTAGCTTTAGCCTTAGAGAGCACTCGAAGCCTGCTTAGCCAAAGAGAGGCAGGCTGGCACATTACTGACTGTAGTTAGCCACTGTACCTGTTGTGCTGCTTTCATGTTCTCTTGCAGGTTCAATTCTACCAGCTGCTTCTGGACTCTGAAGTTGTACAGTGACGCCCCTAGAAAAACACCTGACTTTTGCTGCCTTTTCACAACAGCTAGCATGATCTAAAACACCATAACTGATGTTCCTTAATCAATTACTGAAGATGATAATTTACAATGGAAATGTCCTTACACTTTTTTTTCTGACACTATGTTGCAGAAGCTAGTTTTTGCTGACCTAGAAAAGGCAGGATCAGATAAAAGTATAGTTGGGATTAAAAAGCATATAGCTGCCAAATATTAGTTTATGTAGCAAGGGATGTTAGCAGAAAGAGACTGCATATAATATTACTAAAAGGCTGTAATGTTTGAAACTCTTCACAGCCAGTGAAGGTCTTGCTAGTTGTCTGCAAAGAGGTTGTTGCAGTGATGACGTGTGTCCCAGATGTCATTTAGAGTAAAATTAAGACTTTTAGGTATTTATCAGGATAATTACTCTTATTAAAAGCTATAGTATGTATCTAGTAGCATAAGAAAGGCAATCTATAATAATTATCTGATTTGTGTGATACCATCATCAGTGTCACATTTGAGTGTTTAGCATCACAGGCTTATTCTGTACTAGTGGATCATGCATGCCAAACTTTATCCTTTGGTTGTGAGGACAAGCAGGATTGTAGATCCCATAACTGGATAACCACCTAAATAATCTTCTCCTCCCCTCCCCAGTAATAGGACAGCCTGGTCTATACAACCTACTGGAGAGAGTTGTTTCATGCTATCCCCTGACATATGCTCAAACATTCCTTTTCTGGTAGCATGCCAGTTGGAATATGCCAAAATCATGCTGGGCACATACTAATGGTTAAAGAATACAATCATATTCCAATGTCTTGGAGAGGCTTTGGCATTGCTAAATTTAGTGATATACACATAGTATCTGTTTTCTGTCTACACTCACCACTTAAACATCAAGTACATGATAAGACATTTTAAAAACTGAAGCTTCATTTTGATAACAAACATAGAGTTAGATGCTGCAGTTAATATAGAAAAATAAATAATGGAAACAGTCCAGAAATACCTTGGATGTTGGCTAACTAGTTGGGTAAAAAAAGTCATGATACTATTGAAAAAGTCGTAAAATTCCAGGGTAAACCTTCAGCCTGAAGCATGGAGCAATAAAGTCTCTAGTCCACCATTTTTCTAGAGCATATTTAAACAGCATCTTTGTTGTATGTTGGTTGTGTACCTGATCTCACAGTGAGCACATTTAACACAGGATGAGATGTGCATTTCTGACATGCCAAGTGCCCTTCTGTCATGACATTGTAGGCTAGTTCTGAGAAGGGGCTAGGTAGGCCAGCTGTGTGCAAGAGGATTGCAAAATAGAATTACATCCTAATAATGTCAACAGGTTGAAAAGCATGCAATCATGTAATTTGCATTATGTTGGAGATGTTCATTTGTGTGACAGGATGGGTGCTATTAGATGTAGTCCTTTAGGACTTCCATAAATATCTGTAGCATTTACTAAAAGGAAAGATTTCTATCGCCATTTTGTCTTGGCAATTTCAACTTTGTAGAGAATGGAGGGTGCTCATTACTGCACAATGCCTGACACAAAGACATAGGGGCTAATCTAAGAAAAAGCTTTTAGGTATTTCAGCAATTACAAATAAGCAGATAATGACATAAGATAGACAGATTTTCATATCTTGACCCAATTTCTTTAGAAGAAAATATGTTGTGAATACCATTTGCTAGGTTTCATGCAAAGACCGAGACTGTGAAAGGTTTGGTGTTACCCTCGAGTCATGGAAAAATCCCCTCTGTGAGGCATAAGGCCTCTGTGCTCTGAGGGAAAAACAACAGTAATGAGAAAGGTGGTTTGAGGGACTTGCTTAATTCATAGTATTGACTGAAGAAGTTAGGAACACAGGGAGATAAAAATAAAATATTTTCTCAGTTGCTGTCACAGATGTGAATCTTTGTGCAGCAAGGATGTTTTAATTGGTAACACACAAATATAGAGGTGACAACAAATGCTTGGAGTCTTGTTTATTTGAGCAAAAGGAGGAAGGAACCTCTGACATATTTGCAAGGTCCTGCAAGGTCAAGTCTAGTTTCTGTAAGTGGAGCATATTTATTGCTAGCAGGCATTTTTCAAGGATGAAGAATTCAGGGGCATAAAGTTCAAAATGTTAACACTATTCTTAGTATACATTTCAGTTTAACTCAATAAGAAGCTCATTACTGAGATGTTCAGTATTTTTTTTAGTAACCAGCCTTGCAGGAACTCTGACATGAAGCAACATCCTGTATAAAACTACTTAATATCTTACCACTGAAGAGCTATATCTAATTACATGCATTAGAACACCAGAATGTTTCTATTGTAAATGTGTAATTAATTTGCATACTAAAAATTTTTCAGATCCTAAAAGTGTATTAAACCTTAATTATTGAGACACTGTTCCACAAATATGGGATTCAGGAAACAGAGAAAGCTGGGTCAGAAATGTATTCTCATGAGAAATTTTAGTGCCATTTATGCTGAACAATGAAATGCCTGTGAAAAGATAACTGTTACAGTGAGACTGTGCATTCCCAGCTGGTTATTGCTGTTTGAGTTACTGTAGGGAAGAGGCAAACAGCAAGCATTGCAAGGCAAGGGTTTGTCGGGAATGTTCCACTGAAAACTGGTAAGGATATCTGAATGTTTCTAGCCCTATATATTTTCCTTGAATGACACCTGGGCTCTGTGTTTCTTTGTGTGAGGTCCTTTGCACACCTAACAGTCACAATAATGGCAACTTCATATTAAACCAGAGACATATTACTCTATCTGATGAATAACACTGGTGCTTTCTTTGAGTTACTCCTCATTTTGTGGTTTTCTTCAGCTGAGACACAGAGGTGTAGCACATCGTTGTCTCTTATCTCCAGAGGGATCATTGTATTTGCTTTATCCTCAAAAAACACTTGGCTGATGTCTGAAGGAATGCACACATGAAAAGGAAGCAGCAGGAAGCTAAGACAAATGACTCCTGGACCTGGAACCAAGGGAATAGAGAAAGCAACTGGTTTTCATGTGTTGTTCTGTGTTTCTACATATCAATTCCAGATATTGCTTATGGTGACACTAAAACATATTTCCACTATGTGCTGGAGAGTGTGAAATGAAGGCCTGCTGGAATATGAAAGTGGAGAAAGTCACTTAAGTTTTGTGGGAGAAAACTCATGTACTGCTCATCCCATTTTACCTGTGGTCTTTTCACTCTTTCTAAGGAATGGTGCAATTAATGTTTGCAAGGTCTTAGCCTGAGTCTTATATGTATTTTTCTTCACCAGATTCCCATTATTATCTAATGACATTATTGCTTGTATTGCTTTGATGCTGAGATCTTTATACAAATGGTGTTTATGAATAAGGTAATTTATGCTGAGATCAACAAACATCTTTACCACAGAATTTAAAACTAAAGTTATGACTGATTACTTGCTTTCTCCAGAAGTTCACTTTAGAGTTTAACATTTACTTAGGAGATGATAAACTTGGATGTTCTGCAGAGAGTGCTCTTATCAGTCTCATCAGCATTATCTGGAACTTTCTACATAAACTCTATCTTGGAGCTCAGTGACTAATTTTTATTCAGATCTGCTGAGTAATGTTGCTGAGGTCTGTTCAGTAGGAAGCAGGATGCTAGCTCCTCTTATTCTGGGCCAGCCAGATGCTGCACATCCTCTCTGAATTGAAAATTGAGCAGCATAAAGCAGCTACTCCCTGAAAGACAGGGAAAACACTAATAGTGTCCCACAAGAATTGAGAGTCTAGAATTGTGGTAAATCTTGGTGAAGTTTAGTAAAAGGCATTGTATATTCCTTTTCCAGATCTGGACTGTAACCTATCACATGATGGAACTTACTGCGGTTTAACATTAAAAACTGTAAGCTGATAAGTAAAACCAAAAGAAGCATAAGCGTCTAGTATCCTTGATCAGACAGTAAAGATTAATGTGTGTTATTTGATTGGCTTCAGAAATGGACTACTGAAGGCAGGCTAAAGCCTAAATCTTACTAAGGCTGCCGAAATCTTACTAAGGAGCTGAACAGCATGCAAAAAATCTCAGTGGAAGTAGATGAGCTACTTTTGTTCTAGCCCTCAGGGTTGTGAACCTTCAAGTGGGCAAATCGCATCTCCACGTTTCCTCAAATCCAATCAACAAGTGCCATTTAATTCAGCTACAAAGTGGATCAGAACAACAAACAGCAGAATGATCAAGTTACTGCACTGAGAAGATGCTTGTTATCCTCCCCATGAGTGAAATCTAGTTCTACTTCTTTTCCTTAAACATACTGAGCTGCAACTGATCATTTTGAACACTGCCATTTAAAATCTTCAAGTCTTCTGTTAGAACAACTGTTCCATTAATGTTCTTGAGGACTTCTAGGCAGAAAATGGTCAATAATTGTGC
>NW_008586478.1:0-1389 GCF_000691845.1 Merops nubicus | reverse complement strand
GGGAAACATTTTCACATTTGCTATTGGATTTTATTTCCCTTTGATAAAATAAACAGAGAGCTCTGAACTGGACACATTTTGCTCAGTGAAAAATGAAATATTCTCCTTTTTGAGCCTTGTTTTATTTAGATAGTAATTTTTGTTTTGTTTTAACTAAATGGTAAGGAAAAAAAACTGAACAGTTTTTTTTAATCACAGTTTTCCAGTTTTCTAGTAGAAAAAAAGGTAAATTCACAAAGTTTAAGATTACAAGAACAGCCTTTTCGTTTATCCTCAGAAAAAAAAGTTGTCCAGCTCTATTGTTGTGTCACAGTTACTCATATTACCACATTTAGTAAGCAATTGTCCTTGATTTGGTTTTTAATACATGTGAAGAATTATTGCAAATGACTAGATTTTTTTCTGCCTGAAATGGCTAGAGTACTATTCTCTCTCCAGCCAAAGACATAATCAGCTAATTACAGCAGTAAATACTCTAAAGGTCAAAGCTGTGTATGTAGATTATTGTGACAGCTCTGAACATTCTAGCATTTAATTATCTCAGAAAGAAAGGGATTTAATAAAGAGAAAACCACAGCATGAAATAATTTCTTTGGTTATAACAGTGAAGGTGTTAAAATCGCATATCCTCAGTTTGTTTCTGATTCCTCTCCTTTCCAATGTCTCTGGGGATAGAGTGTTACTTCTAAGCTTTTCTTTCATAGTTGTCAGTTTGAAAAATATTTTCCATGTAAGTGCTGCATCTTCTACCTGTATTAATTTGAGATATCCCCTGTTGATAAAAAAAAATTTTCTCTAATCAACTATTTAATTGAAAGCTGAAATCAGCAGCGTCGTTTCATATCCTGATTTGCTGAAGTCAATATGGGATGAATAGTTCTTGTCTTTGCTTTAAGATAAAAGACAGAGCCAGGCAACAGCAAAGAACGTATTTATAGAATCGTAGAATCACTGTGGTTGGAAAGGGCCTCTAGGATCATCAAGTCCAGCCGAAATCTGGAGCAACAAAAAACCCGTTGCTGGAAGGAAACCGTCTTCATGGTCAGCTCAATCAATAGTGGCATGTGCTCAGTAACTTTTAATACATCAAGTGTCATTTAAACAGCTGGTCAAAGGAGGCAATTATCCCATGGTGTTCAGCGGCCTCACCTTGAATATGGTGTGGAGGCTGTGAAGGCCCTTCAGTGCATCCAGAAGAGGTCAACAAAAGTGGGGGCAGGGCTGGAAGGTGCGGTGCCCTAGCCCGAAGCGGGAGCTGGGCACCACGCAGGCGCTCACTCACCCCCGCATGGGAGGGAGAAATCGGAGAAAAATACAAAACCCCGTGGGTTGAGATAGGGAGAATTTTCTACAACAGCGCAGCGGGAACAGCAAACAGCAGCAGTAACA
>NW_008586477.1:0-14796 GCF_000691845.1 Merops nubicus | reverse complement strand
CACAGCTCCCCACCGGCTGTGGGGAAAACAATCTTACCTGAGCCAAACCAGGACAGCACGTACAACCAGGATTACCCCACCCCAGGTGGGGAATTTGGCTCTTGTTAAATTTCCCAAGGTGGGCAATTGCTCTGCTCTGTAGTCTATCCAGGTGTCTCTGTAAGGCCTCCACCCTTGAGGGTGTACACAACTCTTCCCAGTTTGGTAATGTCAACAAACTTAATGTACATTTGACTCCTCCAACCAGATAATTTATAAAAATTTTATATACATTGCTTATTGTGCAAAGCATAGCATCATAAGCAGCCAAAAAGATCAAGCCAAAAGCATAAGCCTTTTGGTTCATACTCTTTCAACAGAAGCAGGAAATCACATTCAAAACATTTCATGATTTAAGAACCTCATTTGTATCTCTTAATAAAATCTTGAACTTTTCTATTCATCCTGATAATATATTTAAGAAATCTCATTTTGCTGTGTCTTAAAAGAAGAATGCTTCAATATGTAAGCTAGACAGCACACAACCCACTTGGAATAGATGAGCAACTGTGGATAGAGAAAAATCCTGCAAATATCTCATCAGAGGACTGCATTTAAGAGAGATCTGGGGCAATTTTGTAGGGATTTATCCATTAACAGCTTGGAACAGCATCACCTGTAGTACTGTAAGACAAGACGTTTTCAACAAACAGCAGTCTATTTTAAAACTATGTTTTTTAAAACAGTGTTCAGCCACACTGGGTCTTCTGAAACCCAGATCTTTCAGTTGGCTTAGACATTGGTGTCTTTTCATGGCTCTTACTAGTCAACAAGAAATATAAAAATGCTTTCTGCATGTTCTGACTCATGGATTTCTGATTTTCAGACCTATCATAGCATCTGATGGCATATATTCCATTATCCTGTCAATATACTGAGCTAACACATTCAGACTTGATCAGGAACTTACTCTTGTACATGCTATGTCTCAAATTGCACTAATGAAGAAAAAAAATCACAAAGCCCTAACAAACAATAATAGATATACCATGACAGCTTCAATATTGTAAAATTGGATTTATTCAGCTCAAAATCTAGAAAGATTCTACAGAATTAAAACAACTAATTCTAGGATGTCAGGAAGATAGTCTCTACTGCTCGGGCTAACAAGTCACTGCTAAAAAATAAAACCTAAAGAAAGATTACAGTTGTGTTTAAACACCAATAGTCCCTTTCATATATGGAAGTAACATGCTCAGCCTTCTAACATCCATTGTTCTGAACCTGCAGCTCCTGACAATTATTCTTCCCTCTTTTCTCTAGATCCCCCCCCCCCAGCTAAGCCTCTCTGAGCATCAGTGCTGTTTTCATTTCCATTTTATCTTTAACTACAGGCAGTAAAACTTGGGTATAAGAGGAGAGGACGCAAAACAATGACTTGTATGTATTGCAAATGAAATGGATTTCTCAGTGGTGTGAAGTGTGGATGAAAATTACCTCATCTGAGTTGTTACTAGGGCAACTACGTAAGTTTCAGTACAGCCAATTGTCTGGTAAAGGGTTAAAAAAGCCTACAGCAGACCTGTTCCCCACCCCATCACTGTAGAAACAACCTCAAAGCCAAAAAAGGTATTCTGATTTTGTTCAAACACCAAGATGGACCTGAAGAATCAAGAAACATAACCCCTCTTTCCTCAAAGCCTGTAACACAGGAACCCTCAGGAAATATAGCTGGATCCACCAATATTACTATATAAAGTTTATATCTTGATACTAGATATATACAGAATTATCAATAAATTTACACAGTCATTTTAATGAACTGGAATTTGAATATTTGTCTGCATTATTCCTGTGGAAACTGCAACATGTTTTTTGTTGGTTTGGTTTTGTTGTTGTTGTTTTTTGAAATCGGGTCTTTCAAGTCTTAAAGCTTTTTTCTATTAATTTTTACAGCACTAGCTAAAAAATAAAATCTAACTGGTAAACACCAGCTACATTCATGTGAATATTATTGCACATTTCATAGTAACAGGTGCTCCTGATGTCACTTTTTTATTTTAGATTTACAGCAATTGGTGTAGATTGTTTAAAGAGTACAAAAGTAAACAAAACTATCCACAGGCTTACCTCTGCTTCACCACAGGTCTCAACACTGACACCATGTGGACTAAGCCAGGAACACTCTAAAGTCAGTGAGCAACATACATGCACACAAATTGAAGATGAATTTCACAAAAATATAAAAAAATAAAGACTCAATAGTTGTAATCAGTAGCTTTAACTACAAAAAGATGTTACAGTACTGTGTTCTACAAAATTATATTGATACCTTTATAGTGTTGAATTATCACACTAAATGTTAGAGATACTGTAAATGGTTTTCCGTTGTTCACTGAAGTTTACATAAAATACATTAACTCAGTTTAAAAGTAGTCTCAACAAAAAGGCAGTACTTTGGCTTTTTATTTGTAAAAGATAAAGCACCTTCTCAACTAAAATCAAGTTCTAACAATTCTGAGGAGTCCACAAAGGCTGTGTTTACTTACAATTTAGTATCAGCAAAAAAACCCTAACATTCCAGATTACTGTAGAAAAACTGTATGCCAGGCTTATGGCATACAAGATGTGTAACAAGCAAAAAATACTCTGTTTTAAAAGTAATCTCCTTTCCAAATAGTTTTTTAGTGCACACTCTCTCCATAGGCTTTACATTTAGAATCCTCTATATACAAAAATGTACAACAAATTGGTAAAGTATTCATTGCAAAAAATTAAGGATGCCATAAGGTACACAAATTAAATTACTCCCCCCATCTTGAATACCCTCTTGCTTCTCATTCCTTCCATGAAGCAGTCTCCTTCTCTGGTTCTAAGATTATGTTCTTTCACTGAAAGGCACGTACTTCTCTACAACAGAAGAAACAGATGCATTAATCTGAAATGCCCTGTTTCAAGGGCAACTTTAGCCTACATTTTTGAAGATCGAACATTAACAAAAAAAAACCCATAAAGATGTAACATTTTACTTTTGAATTTGCCTGCAAAAACTCGTTACCATTTTACTGTGAAGCAAAGTGCCAAAAACTTCATTTAAACCCTTCTAATAGAGAGACAGCTCACTTAAAAAAAAAACTGAGTTTTTATCATGTTAGATATATACTTTAAACTTCCAAGGCTCCCAAGTTCCTACTCAAACTTTTTAACTCTTGGTAGCATTCTGTAACTGGAATGCTATAAAAAGTAAGTGCTTTTTCTCATGCCCAGCAGTGCAGCAAGCAGTTTGTGTGCAAAGTGATTTAATGAGGATTGTAAACTATCAGAGTGATACAGCTCTGTAAAACAAAGATGCAACATTAAGATACCATACTTCAGTTGACATGTAGGTAAAGCCGCATGGTGAGAAACCAAAGGTTAGAATTTCAAACTCTGACATGTAATAGTGTACTATTGAACAAAATTACTAAAACATCCCATTTAGGTAAGCTGCACCAAACTGAGAAGGTAAAAAGACTTTCTATATGGGCGATGACGACAATGGAAGTACACTTAAATTACACCTAAGTTACAACAGAGGGCACTGTGGACTTTTTTGCATATTAGTACACGAACACTGCTATGCTTATTTTATGAAAGAAGCCAGTTTCTCTGCATAGACTTCAAAACAGTCAAACAGACTTACTATCTAGCCCAAAACAAGCCTATAGGGATTTCTAACATGCATACTGTGCTGTGGAGTATCACCTTAAAAAAAAGCTCAGTTGTTTTGGTTAAAAAAAAAAAGGAAAGCAGAGTGGATACTACTGCAGTGTACTAAAAAGTCCTAAGTGAAGTAGGAAAAAAGACAAATATTTTCTATGTAAAACAATACTTGTATGTTTTCCATAACAACTGTATATTAACCGACCTGAACGTGTGGATTAGAATTTTCTCTAACTGCGTGTAGTTTTTCATTGCCTTTCATTATGAGTTATGACGGTAAGAAACTGTTGTGGTTCAGCCCCAGGCAGGAGCTGAGAACCACGTGGCTGCTCACTCACACCACCACCCCTGAATGGGAAAGAGAAAAGGGAGAAAAATGCAAATCCCAGTAGGCTGAGATAGGAGATTTTAACACAACAATGGAAAAAGAGCAATAAAACCCAGTGTAACAATATAAATAACCATATAAAGCAAGTGATAACCACGTTAGCTTGGAATGGAAACGGCGCCCTGACACCGGAGCGGCCGGTCCCAGCCCCACCAGCTCACAGCCACGGGCATGACACCAGCCTGATACCATTTGGCTTGTTGTCTGGTTCAGTGGTTGACTGAGGCACCCTCTCAACTCCTGATGAAAACTAACCCTATCCTAGCCCATTCAGGGCAGAAACTTACTAAAGGAATGAGCTGATTGTTGGCCGTAATTAGGCAAACTGTGATTTACTTAAAAGGCTAAACTCAAAAAAACATTAAAGATCCTTCTTCCTTGTTCCCTAATGAGTTGCTCCAAGCTTGACTATGTATTTATGTTATATTGAAAACCAACCAACCAAACATACCTCTGAATTACTGCAAATGTCAAAACAAAGTGTAATGGCATCTCGTGAGAATATCTCAGTATCATCATTAAATTGTCCTCAAGAACTCTCTGATTAGTTAGGCATTTTGTACTCCCTCTGGTGATTCTGGGTTGAGCAGTAAGATGAAGACTGATCAGTAAGCTTCAATGCAGACAAGAAACAATTAGTTCAAACAAGGGGAAAGAAATTAATGGGAAAAAAGTACGTTCATAATTAAGGATTTATCTATTTATTTATTAATTAATTAAAAAGTACTCTACATTAGTTTTCAAACTTGCCTCACAGAAATGCCTTTGCTTTTCAAAGTTGGGACAGCATTTTATCAAGCTCTTCTATACAGATTTGTGGAGTGCATTAACATTGTTCAGCACTGTTCACCTCGTACAAACACCGTTTCAAGATTAAAAGCAACTTTTTAAAATTTTGAGAGCTTTTCCCCATAAAGAACACAGCAAGCTCTCAATATCTATAAATGGATTATATTCATTTTATGGACTAGATACAACTGAAGTCCTTGTTTTCACAACCTCCCATATCGAAATAATAACTTTGATAATTTAAGCACTTCACTTTCTGAGCTACTTTGAAGCAAATAGTAAAACCTTCTTCCTTTATTATCTACAGTTATTCTCTTCTGAAGGTACTACTTCTGCTTCGTCAATTTTCCTCAGCAAGCTAACAGAAACGTGTTGAAAGTAAGCTTGGTTAGATTACTCCGATTACAATACAATTGCTTTTCTTGCAGTTTGATTGAGAGGTTAATATTATCATCTCTTCCATGAGTAATATCAAATTTTAGGTCATTTTGCAGGCCTGTAGGTCAGACATAAAGGTATGCTACACCACAAGTTGCATCACTCTATGTGTTTAGTCCAGACTATGACATGTTCATGTATTACATGCCACTTCTCTCTCTTCTTTCTCTGGGCTCTTTGGACTCATATCAAAATATCAGGTATTATTTTTTCAGTGGAAGCTAAGCTTTTAAAATCAAATACTACTCACCTAGCAGAATTTCTTTCATCAACAAGGTACCACAGTGTGTGAAGAACTGTATCTATTAAAAGAAATATTTGATATATAATAGCTATGCCATCAGCTAAACGAAATGCTACTAATGTATTCAAACTGTTTGTACCATACGTCATCCAAAGGAGTGTTTTTAAAACGGTCTGGATCAGTAATCTGCTTTCATGTACTTCCAAATTGTCTAGTATAGCTAAACTAACTGGTGATTTGCTTCAGTACTTAAATTTAAAGAGGTGCTGAGCATTTTGAAGTTAGGACAGTGGGGTTTTATGTTGGTTTTTTTTTTGGTTTGTTTCTTTTTAATCCAACTACAACACTAACAATGTCCCTTTTTTTTTTTTTTTGTCGTTATCACAGTTAAGGGCAAATGCAGTTCAAAGCCGGCTGTCTACGGTTCTAAAGAGTTTGCTTCAATGGAAGTGTCCTGGTTCTGTGTAAAAAGGGGTTCAGGGCAGGACCCACACGGAACAGAACTATGTACTCACCTCTCCCCCCCTGAGAGAGAGAGAAACACTTTGGAAAAAAAATGAAGTATATTGTTCAACAAGGAACAGAAAACAAAAAAGGGAGGTAAGGAAAATAATATATACAAAGATTTGGGGAAAAGTACAAAAAATAAAATATACAAAACCCTCAGAAATGGTTCCAGGGTCCCACGGAGTGAAAGGACAACTTTCCTCTCCGAGCTCCAAGGCAGGAGTGAAATGAGAAACCACTCCCTGCCTCTTATCAGAGTGTGTGTGGGAAGGGTAGGGAATACAATGGTTCACCTCCACCCGGGGTCCTCCCAGTTGCTGGAAGGTCACGACCCCATTCCAAGCCTCAAACCACAACAGGAAGTTAATTATAAATTCTTAATCATAAACCAAATTAATTTCAACCACAGAAAGTGTAGTGGCAGAAACATTCATTTAGGACATAACTTGAAAAGAATCCACACTGGGACCAGAGGCAGGGCAATCCATAAGACAACTACTTCATTGAGTGTAAGTTTCCAAGCCAAATTTTGAAGGCAAATGCATAGAATTTCCTCTACCATGACAGAAATATACAGGGTCCTTGGTACTGCCCTATTTAGAAGTTCTCAGGCTTATGTCTTTAGACTGACAGGAAGTCAACAATACATATACATATACATCCCAGCATCACCCTAGCATGTCTGTATGCAATAGTGAGAAGTAAAATAAAACTAAGGAACTCAGGCTAAACCATACTTCCTCTTCTTACTGTTTACACTTCTCTTTCATCCTTATACATCCTGTCAGGGACAAGAATGAAATACCCAAAAATTAAATAACTGAAGTTTGTAACACAGATAAGAATGGTATCTGTTTGCTTTACATATTCTGCTTTACATGCTCTGTAGGTTGCTGCAAGACTATGATGGCAAAATGGTTTTGTAACAATTCAAAAGTATCATGCATATCAGATACTTCTACAATAAAATACTTGAATGAAAATTTTGTCTCCCTTGAAGCATTTAGAAATGTACAGGGAAAAAAAGTAATCAGAAATCCACCCTCTGAAAACCTGACATTATTTTAGTGAACTTTCCTTCTAATGTTTTCTTTGCTTCTATTTAAGGTCCACAAAGAGGTTTAAAGAAACAACCACTCTGACACTTTAGGGTGGTTTTGTAGGTTCAGACTTCAAAAATACAATCTTGTTTATCTTAGTGTACAGTAAGCCTCAAGCTAGGAATTTTGGATTTATCTTCAGAATTTGAACTAAATATCAACAGCAATCTGCTAAGGTAAAAGAGTACAGTTAAAAGACAAATGCTGCCATTTCAATGTCTGGTAAACTTAATATAATCCCTTCAGAATTTCCAAAATAGGTAAATCAGAAGTTATTGTAAGCAGTTGAAAAAACCATAACATGCACTTCAAGATCACTTATTAACACAGCTTCCTCTGCACTAGAAGACACAGTGCATATACCTACTTAACACGTTAGCAGTAAAATTCCTTTAGATAAAAATACTGCTCAAGACATAATCAGCTCCTTGAAGCTTAACAGATACAACCATGCTTAACCCCCAAATAAACATACAAGTGTATGAAGTAACCTCTACAACACCAATACAACGCTCTCATTAATGATATAATACTGTTTGTTAATGATGACTAGCCATATTAGCATGTTCATTCCTAGCAAAAAGGTTACTTGACAATCCTATAAATAAACACTTATGAGGAATATCATGTTAACTCGTCATCAAATACCACAGAGTCTATTAAGTATGCTGGGTTATAAGAGAAGCTAAAACATCTAAGAAAGACATTGAGGGAATTCCTGGATATAACATGGACAATCACCTATTACATAATAGGCATAATTTATACTGGAACAAGACTAGTAACATGGGGTAACCGTAAGTGACACGTGACTCTCTAATACAGAGGAGAAGTCAGTGGAGATATTCCAACTAATTTCTTCTAATATATGGGGGAGAAAAAGGAAAAAGAGACTTTGATGTCGGGAAAAAAAAAAAAAAAATCTGAAAGATTTCTCCTAAGCAGACAAAGTTAAAAAAGACTTCAAGCTCTACAACTGCATCCACAGTTGTTTCCTGGCAAACAGCAGAACCTCTGACTTGCTACTCCAATACTTTCAAGGCATCATGTATTGCATTTGTTGAATTGTTTTGCTTGAGACTTTAATTCAGTTTTGCATTATACAATGTTGAATCAATTACTAGCTGTAACTGTCAGGATTCATCATTTTATCTCTTCTGATACCTGACAGCAGTCCTCACTGCAGCAATTCTACAAAATTTTTTGTCTTTGCCTGTGTTAAGTGTGATGACATTACTCAATAAAGAAAATGTTAAGTCTGAGTTGTTCATAATGTTTAAGGATTATAAAGAAATAGAACAAAATTTTCCTTTATCTACATAGTTTCAGATAGCAACTGAAGAATATGAAGCTTTACATACCCTGGTTTTGGCTAGGATAGGGTTAATTTTCACCAGAATTTGGAGCAATTCCACAGCCAAGATATATGACCAAACCAGCCAACGGTTCAATTCAATGCCTACGCATTGCTTGTTGGCACAGAGCTAGTCATGTGGTGTAGTCTGTACCACTCACTTTAATATACTTTCATTATTATTGTTGTTATTACTGTTGTTTCTTCTCCTCTTGTGTTGTCTGTTAAACTCTCCTTATTTCAACCCACAGGGTTTTGCCTTTTCCACCCTATTATCCTTCCCATCAAACCAGGGTGAGAATGGAGGGATGGGGTGGGTGAGCAAGACATCATGTGGTTCTCAGCTCCCAGCTGGGTCTAAACCACAACAGTTATTTTTTGCACCCAGTGTGGGACACAAAGGGTTGATATAATAACAAAAACTGACTAAAGAATGTTAATTTTTTTTATATGCCATTTTTACATTAGTTAAGTAGTGCACGTTCACGATAGTGGTACATTTGCTTGCATGGTGGTGTTGTGTAGATCCTTATGTATGCTACATGCTGCTTGCAGTGATGTTTATCACCTCTTGGAAATGGGTCTGGGGTCTCACTGTCAACTTAGGATACATCACTGGTCACGTGGTTAAGCTGGTATGGGTATGGGACACTGTCACTTCTTAGAAATCACACCCAATCTATGGGTGAGACAGGGGAAGAGAATTTCTCAGCTTCTGAGAATTTTGACTGTCTTTGGGATGTTCAAGCCAGCATGGTCGTGGTGCTATGTCTTCTGAATGTGGCCCAGGTCTTGTTTAGCGTTACACAAACTTCTTCCAAGAATATTGCCCAGAGGTCTGCCCCAAGGCTGGATAGTTACAAGTGTCAGGGTGTATGGAAAAGTACAGACAGCACTCACCCGCAATGTTCTGGAATTTCACCCCTGAAGCAAGAGCAGAATACTGATAAACAAGTAAAGAATTTAGAAATGATATGTTGTCAAGCTAGCAATTCCTGAGAGAAAGAATTCACTCAGTGTGTGAGGGCCTTGCCCATGCCTACCGAGTGCTTTTCAACACTATTTCAGCACCCTCAAGGGGAAGAGAAGGTCTCTGGACCTAAAAACAGAGTGACAAAATGCTGCAGCTGAACCAGAGAACCAACCTGTGCCAGTATCAGTTGCCCCTACACAGAAAAATAAATGTAACAAAAAATCAGCTCGCGTAGTCAGGGGTGAACATAAACCTTGGCCATCATGAGAACAGGAGGGAGAGCCAGAGGTGGTCACCCAACCCCTGTTCCTCAGTGAGCTGCGAGACTTGTCATCCAAGTGAGCACAATATCACTTGGCTGCCCCAGTGCTGGGACAACTGGATCGGCAGCCTGGAATTAGGCGCGGCACCCTGGAATTAGAGGGGAGGGAAGCCAAGCTGATGGCATCCCTGTCAAGGGAACGGGGCATTAACACAGCGAATGGAAAGCAGACACAGGCCTTCAGCCTCTTGCGGGGACTCCTGTTGCGTGCAAAGGAAAGGTACCCATTCAAGGTGTTAGGTGTCACCCAGGCAAGTGGACCATCATGCGAGGGATCCAGTACCTGAGAGAATTAGCTGTGCTGGAGAGGACTTATAATGACCAGAATGATGAAGTCCAGTGCACCCCACCCATATGGCAGAAGTTCCTGTGAAGTGTGCCACCATCATACACCAACTCATTGGTAGCAGCATCCTGAAAAGATGGCCAGGGACAAACGGCGGATGAATTGGCTGGCCAGCTCTGGCAACAGGAAGGAAGCATCTGCTCCTCCCTTCAAACCTGTTTCAGTGTGGAGGAACTGTCTCAGGAAGACCAGCAACACAAAGAGGACAAGTCCTGCTCCCCACTTTTATGGGCCTGTGTCTAAGTCTGGGCCTCAGGAGTAGGCCCAAGAGAAAGAATAAGGAGAGCACACACCCCATAGTACCCTGTTGTTTTACCTACATGACCACAGAGAGAACACAAGGAACTGGGACAGAAAACCCACTTCAATCCTAGCTGCATGAGTACAAGAGTTGTGAAGAAAAACAAGCACTAAAGGGGATTCTTCCAAGAAAAATGCCTCTCCGGTCTCCAGTGGGATTTTCCCCCAGAAAAACAGAAGGGCTGATCTTATTGCTGATCCTCTTGAGGGGACCTCTAAGTCATTTTCAGAAGCGAGTGATTCTGATCAGGATTAGAGGATTAGAGGGGTTCTGCCTCCTGCTGGGCAGAGAAGGACATCTGGGTTTACAGGACTGTGTGGATACAATACTGGCATGTCATGCCTATGGGAGTATAAGGCTTTAGTGGATATTGGTTTACCATGCACCCTAATGCCCTCAAGCTATAGAGGCTGAACCTATCTGTATCTCCAGAGTGACAGGGGGATCCCAGCAGCTCACTGTACTGGGAGCTGAAGTAAGTCTGACTGGGAAGAAGTAGCATCAACACCCCATCCTGTCTGGCCCAGAGGCCCCCTGTATCCTTGGCGTAGACAACCTCAGGAGAGAAGGTTTCAAGGACCTAAAAGGGTACTGCTGGACTTTTGGTATCGCTGCCTTGGATGAAACTGAACATTTGCCCACCTTGCCCAGTCTCTTGGAGGTACCTTCCATGGTGGGATTGATGCAGGGCGAAGAGCAGCAGGTGCCAGTCACTACCACCTGGAATTGCTTGCTCCAGGGGTGCAAAAACAGCCATTTACCACACACTGACCCATACTGCACTAGAGAAAGATGGAGCTCCAGAACACCTGCACTAACATCAATTACATCACCATATAAAGCAACACAGCAGAAGTCTGTTGAGAAAGGGGAAAAAAATCACTGAAAAACTTCTGAAGGCCACCTTTGCCATAAAATGAAGTACGGTTAAGAGACAGGAAAAGGAGATCCAGGTCTTAGCAACCAAATGGCAAGATGGGTGTCATCAAATCCTGATGGATCTGAGCAACAAGATATAAGCCGTGTCCCTGTCAACCTCCAAAAAGGAAATACAGGCCTTTTGGGGCACGGCAGGTTTCTGGAGCATGCATCTCCCAGAATACAGCCTGACTGTGAGCCCTCTCCACCAAGAGACCCAGCACAAGAAGGATTTTAAATGGGATCCTGAGTAGCAACAAGCCTTTGAACAAATCAAATGGAGAATATGCATGCAGTAGCCCTTCAGCTAGTCCAGGCAGGACAAGATATAAAAAGCATTCTCTATACCACAGCTGGGAAGAATATTCCTACCTGGAGCCTCTGCAAAGAGCACTTATGAAGACCCAGGCTGACCTCTAGGGTCTTGGAGTTGGTGGTACAAAGGATCCAAGGCCAACTACACTCCAATGGAAAAAGAGATACTGGCAGCATATGAAGGAGTTGGAGCTGCCTCAGATGTGGTCAGCACTGAAGCACAGCTCCTCCTGGCACCTCGAATGCTGGTGCTGGGCTGGATGTACAAAGGGATGTTCACCAACTGATACCACGTGGATTAAGTAGGTTCCACTGATAACACAGTGGGATTCAAACAGGGAGCCTTAGCTGCCCAGGAATCTTGGTAGGGATCATAAACTGGCCAGATTTCAGGACTGTCACCAGAGACAAAGGTGACACGTGCCAAGGACACCCCACCACGCGGTACGTCCTCTTCACTGATGGGCCCTGTTGCATTGTGAGGAAACATCTATGGTGGAAGGCTGCTGTGTGTAGTCCCACACGGCGAGATGCCGAAGCTGCTGAAGGACAGGGTGAATCCAGTCAGTCTACAGAGATGAAAGCCAGCCAGCCAAGCTTCAGGTACTGCAGAGCGAGAAAGGCGGCCAGGGCCACACCCCCTCTACAGCGACTCATGAATGGTAGCAAACGCCCTGTGCGGGTGGTTACAGCAGTGGAAGTGCAGCAACTGGCACCACAGACAAACCCATCTGGGCTGCTGGACTGTGGCAGGATATTGCTGCTCAGTTGGAGAATCTAGCCATGAAAGCATATCATGTGGATGCCCACGTGCCCAAGAGTTGGGCCACAGAACATCAAAACAGCCAGTGAGGGGATCAGGCTGACAAGACTCCAGCGGCTCAAGTAGATTTAGACTGTCAATGTAACGGTGAATTATTTATAGCTCAGCAGGCCAAATGACATCTCAGGTCATCAAAGGAGAGATGCAACATAATAGATGGACTCCAGATCCAGTAGTGGACCTGACCATGGACATTATCACACAGGTTATCCACAAATGTAAAACATGTCCTGCAATCAAGCAAGCCAAGAAGTTAAAGCCCCAGTGGTATGGGGGACAATGGCTCAAATATAAATACAGACAGGCCTGGCAGGTTGACTACATCACACTGCCACAGACCTGCCATGTGCTCACAACGGCAGAAGCAGTAAGTGGATGACCAAGTGGACGACTGGCAACACACCCAGTGCCCCGTGCCACTGCCCAGAACACTATCCTGGGCCTCCGATAGCAAGTCTTACAGCAACAGAACTGCACAATGAATTCAGCCAGACAACGGGACTCATTTGGGAAATTACTTCATAGAAGCCTGGGCCCAAAAGCACGGCACTGAGTGGGTGTATCACACCTCCTACCACGCACCAACCATTGCTGCAGAGCTAGTTGGTCCATGCACTTTATATCACTCACTGTATACAGTGATTCATTACTATTACAATTTCATTACTACCTACAGTGTTTCCCCCTTTTCTCCCTATTGTCATTTCCACCCCATCAGGGGTAAGTGGGTTGCTGTGAGTGAGCAGCCACATGATGATCAGCTCCCCGCTGGGTCTAAGCCATGACACTAGGCAGCATAACAAAATCTAAAACTTGGTTCAGGATCATCATCAACCAACTGCTGACTCCTTTAGCAGTGAGAAAGCTGAACGAAGCTGCTAGAAGCAGTACTCACAGGAGAGAACACAGGAAAAATTGAGGACCCTCCAAAATAAACAATAAAAAATAAAACAGAAAAGATAAAGGTAAAAGCTTTGAGCTTTTAACATAAACTTCAGTAATGACACTGTATTTGTAACAAAAATTATCCTACCTTCCTCGCCATCTCTCTGGAACTCACATGCTGAAGACAAATGGTGTTTATCTTCTTGCCCACTAAATTCTTGCCCATTTAAAATTCAAGTGATCTTGACATCCCTTGTCCAACTACATGCATATGAAACACAGTAGTGAGCTTCCTCAGTAAAACTGCTTATCATCCATACTCCTCCACTTCTATTGCTAGAAGTACATTCAGCTTCTAGATACAAACCTTCAAGAATGATTTGCATCGAATAATGTTGTATCGTCATCATCATCATCACCTTGCTCTAACGGGGTCAGCTCCATGTTTTCTATGCTTGTATCCAAAACACCGTATCTTCGGGTTTTTCTGTTCCGCCTTCTGAGCCTGAAAGGTATTAAAAAGTTTAAGCTCCATAAATTCTTCCCTACTTTCTATTCACAGAATCATAAAACCATTAAGGTTGGAAAAGACCTCAAAGACCATCAAGTCTGACCATCAGCTCAACACTACCGTGACCACTACACCATGCCCTGAAGTACCATGACGACACAGTTTTTTGAACACCTTCAGGGATGGTGACTCCACGTCACTGGGCAGCATATTCCAATGCCTCACCACTCTTCCAGGAAAGAAATTTTTCCTCATATCAAATCTAAACCTCCCCCAGAACAACTTAACCCCATTTCCTCTTGTCCTATTACTAGTTACTTGGGAGAAGAGACCAACACCCACCTCACTTCAACCTCTTTTGAGGTAGCTGTAGAGAGCAATAACGTCTCCCCTCGGCCTCTACTCCTCCAGACTAAACAACCCCAGTTTACTCAGCTGCTCCTCACAAGACATGTTCCCCAGAGCCTTCACCAGCTTCACTGCCCTTCTCTGGACCTGCTCCAGCACCTCAGTGTCCTCCTTATACTGTGGTGCCCAAAACTGAACACATTACTCAAGCTGTGGCCTCACCAGTGCCGAGTACAGGGGTGTGATCACTTCTCTACTCCTACTGGACACACTATTTCCGATACAGGCCAGGATGCTGGTGGCCGCCTTCCCCACCTGGGCACACTGCTGGCTCATGTTCAGCGGTCTGTCCACCAGCACATCCAGGTCCTTTTCTGCCAGGCAGCTTTCCAGCCACTCTTCCCCAAGCCCAGAGTGTTGTCTGAGGTTGTTGTGACTGAAGTACAGGACCTGGCACTCAGCCTTGTTAAACCTCATACAGTTGACCTCCCACTCAGTTTGGTGTCGCCTGCAAACTTACTGAGGTTGCACTCGATCCTTTCATCCAGATCAT
>NW_008586476.1:0-15432 GCF_000691845.1 Merops nubicus | reverse complement strand
TACACCCATATCTATGACTGTTATGTCCTTTCAGAAATTTTCAGATAGGATTTTCTGGATCACTCTTTCTTATAAGCAGATGTTGCTACTAGAGATCCCCTCTTAAACATCAGGAATTTAAGCCATAGGATGCAGAGTGATTTCAGTTGCTATATTTTTGTGCCCACATTTTGGTATTTTTTCATCAAAGTGTTCTGCATATCAGGTATATTTGATACACCTTTTATATGTTTTTGGTTTTTTTTTGGTTAAAAATTCTTGTGGCTTTACATATGAAAATGTAAATCACTGCCAAACTCAAGAGACTTAGGACACAGCATGAAAAAGAAAAAAAAAGAAGTCTTTTTTAATCTTTATATATAATTTTCCCTTCTTAGAGAGCTCAGAAGCGACACTTGTTGGATCTTATGGCTCTATGGGTCCTATGCATAGTAATTAACAAATAACATAGTCTCAGCCAATTCTGAATAACAAACATGTATGCAAAAATTATGTTTGTTTTTGAGCATCTTGTAACTTTACCTTACTTCCTCAAGTGGGAATTTTGCCATTCACTTTTTGGTTTCTTTTTCTTTGCAGTCCAGGAATAAGAAAAAAGTTTATTTTCACCAGATAAACTGAATAATTTGGAATAGGCTTTAAATGGCAGGTAATCTCTCAGTAGTGATAGACAAGGGGTAGACATTAGACTTCATTGCAAAGTCTAATGAATAAAATTTAGAAAGATGGTAAATAAGGAACAAGGGAAAGTTACTAACTTCAGGGTTTTTCTTCAAAAGAGAACAGTCTAAGGAGAGAAAAATAGATGAACCGTGTAGGAAAATTGCCAATGGTTTGCGTTTTTTTTAAAGAGAAATAGCAAGTAATTTCTGGGAGCACTGGTTTTATGTGTGTCTTCAGGCAACATAACAATGAAATTAATATTAGCAGGGTAGTGTAGGAGTTGTTTACACTTACCCAGAAAGAATGCTGATTGTTTTTACTCTGTGTCTACCGTGCAAGTATCATTTGAAGAAGCAAGGAAGAATAGGCAGCAGAGAACATCAATATTAAAGAATCACTTAAAAAGAACATTATCTTAATTAAGAAAACAATAGAAACATCAGGAACAAATTTTATCTAGTCAGAGAGAAATATCTGACTGAGAAGAAGAGGAATAAGTTGATCAAAATCCAGAGGCTGCTCCATGGGGCACAGTCTGCAGTACTGCATTGCTTTACACTGTGGCAAGTTCATAGCCTTTTTGTCCTGGTCCAAAAAAAGCTGTTCACATACACATGTCCAGATGTTTAAACACATGCAGAGTTAAATGGCTTTATTCAGCCGCTTACTTCTAAGCTTAGATCTAAATCACAGAATCATAGAATGGTTTGGGTTGGAAGGAGCCTTACAGACCATGTTGTTCCAACCCCTCTGCCATGGACAGGGACACATCCCACTGGATCAGGTTCTTCAAAGCCACATATTTTTCTTGAGTGAAGTTCAGCACTGTGCAAATAACAAGTTTTTACTGCTTTTCAAAACATGACATACACCAATATAGAATCACAGAATCATAAAATAGTGGTCCACCCATCAAACCCATGTTTCACCAGTTTGGAGGCCAGGATGTCATGGGGCACAGTATCAAAGGCTTTGCTCAGGTCCAGGTAAATGACATCAGTTGCTCACCTCTCGTCTATTAATGTTGTGACCTCTTCATAGAAGGCCACCAGGTTTGTCAGGCATGATTTGCCCGTGGTGAAGCCATGCTGACTCTACCCAATCACCTCTTCACTAGCCTTCTGTCTCAGCAGTGCCTCCAGGAGGATCTGCTCCATGACTTTACCGGGCACAGAGGTGAGACTGACTGGCCTATAGTTCCCTGGTTCTTCCTTCTTACCTTTTTTTGAAAATGGGGGTTATGTTTCCCCTTTTCCAGTCAGTGGGGACTGCTATGACTTTTGGAATAGAATAGAGAGGGGTTTAGCAACCTCATCTGCCAGCTCTCTCGGTACTCATGGGTGTATATATATATATATATAGGCTACTAGACTGGCACTTAAGAGAGCAGATGCCTCTGCTATGCTGTGCATACTTATGAACCTCAGCCCAGGCATCTGTTTTTCTGCCTGTTCTACTCAAACTGCAAGCTTTTAGGACAAGGAACGTTTCACAACCAGTATTTATTTATCCATTAGTTGGACTATGGGGGCTCTGAGTTTAATCTAGATCTCTGTGTAAATGAATTAATAAAAGGAGTACCATGTAGACACTAATTATTCCAAAATTAGGATAGTTCAACTTAAGGCAAAACTTAAGTGAATGGGATTTGTTTTCAGATGTGGCAAGTATGCATAGCTTTGCTAAAGATGATGGAATTCATAAGCACTTAAACTCTTCTGCAGATTTGCCTCTTTTTTTTTTTTTCTTCAGCCTTCCAAATTTTCTTTCTATTCTGCCCAAAGTCAGTATCAGCTTCATTTATAGTGAGGTTTCTAACTTATAAATAAAATATAAACCTGTCAAGCTAATACTTACATAGCAGTCAGATGATTTTTTTTTTTTTTTTTCTTTTTAAACAGATCTACTCTTTAAACAGATATTAATTTGTGACAGTCCTAGCATTTTTGGGAAATATTTTCCTGTGTAATGCATGGAGAACATATTCATTTATCAGATCAGTATTCTATTGCTTTTCCTCTTTAAGGCCTTAAACATATTCATTTAACAAATTTATTTCTTAATTACTCAATTATGGATCCTAGGGACTATTCTTAACTACTTAATGTGCAGAATCACAGTCCCTTTAAATGATTAGTTTCTGTACAACACATTCATTTGAGGGGGCTCCAGATTCACAAAGTACATTACAAATAATACTTGACTTACAATACTCCCAGAGAGCCAGCCTTGGACTCCTACTTCACTGCACAGACAAGGAAGAGTAAAACAAATTACATGATTCCAGAAGTGCATATAGTTCATGTCAGACTACAGCCTTCTGGCCAGCAAGGCTGCACTGGTTATCTCTAAGCACCATCTGCTGTTTTTTAACTCACCTTCCTGCAGAATAGCTGAGAAACCTCCTGTACAGGTCACAGTCATATTGTCCATTGCACATAGCTTGACAAATCACAACGCAGCTGCAGCAAGACAGTAACTTGCCATGTGTTATCACACTGAGAGATGTATACCTCTCGTTAGGTCCTGATGTATTACAATCATCAGAAACACTCTACCGAACTCTTTGTTACAGTAATAGCAAGAACATGATCAACAATGACAACAGAGCCTTTGAATTTACAGTACTTATTCCATGAATAAATTTAGTAGAGTTTTAAGGAAACCAGAACTGCCACTTTGCTGCTACAAACTTTTACTACTGAGGATGCAGTGCAAACAGAAGAATTAGCACATTCTGCAACAGACCTAATAAGCAAAATGCCAGACTTTAATATAGATAAACCAAAATAAGTGAAATATTTCAGAGCTGAAAGCATAACTTCATGCATGTTTCAAAGCTGAACTAAATCTTTTCTGCAATGTTGACAAATTGACCATTGTGAATATCCTTAGAAAATCAATTACAGAATGCAAAGGAAATCTTACACATATATCTATACATTATATATTAACAACATTGGTTTTCAACATTGTTTTTTTTGAGGTTTGCTTTGCTTTTCTCTAACTTTTTTTTTTTTTTTTTTTTTTTTATGTAAACACTTCTTTCCCTGTTCCACCTCATTTTGTGTCTGACAGACAATTCAATTTCTTATTCCTAGCCTTAAGGAAACCCTAAATTATCAAGACAATTCATTATCACCACTTTTTTATTAAATGGGTTGATCAAGGGTAAGTCACTTACGTGGAACAGAGAGAAGATAAAATAAATGAAAACAGGTATGTTTGCAGCCCAAAAGATGTGGGTTGCTCAACTTGTTCTGAATTTCTAAAGCTAAATATACTTAAGTTTAAGCTAATAAACAAACAGTTTAATGAACCTTTTTCTATCCAAAGAATGAAAGATGAACTCAAAAGATAGCTAAAATCTGTTCAGAGTGGCCATACATAGTACCAGACACTTTCTTTTATTTCAGTCTCTATGATGATTAAGATGCACAGAATTTCATCACACTGTTGGTGGAAAAAAATTAGGCCAGTACCAGTTAAGTATGCTGGGATAAAAAAAAAAAAATCATGTTCACTCTTCTGGGAGGAGGACCTGGATAAAGCATCTGAATTTCTCATTCATGCCTGTTTAGCAGGCAGGTAATAGATGGCCATACTTTGGCTTTGTTGAAGATGTACCAACTGTTACTATTCTCTTCTGTGAGTTGCACCATGGAATTCCCTGTGTCTGACATACACATTGTCTTTGATTCATGCTCCACTTGGTTTACTTAATGATACTCAGAGCAAATGGGAATTACTGGTTGAATCAGACAGAAAAGAGCTGGCAGGAAACTTGACCTACTGTCACCACAGGAAACTACTGAGGGCAAGAAGAGCATAACTAGAACAGAATATATTCTCTTTTGACAGCTCCTCACACTTCATTCTCAAAAAAAAAAAAAAAAAAGAAAAAAAAAGTAGTTAGTAAAGACAAAAAATTAAGCTACTTTTTTGTTTTGATAATGGATTTTATAAAAAAGGGCTGAAGTATCAAATCAGTGTTTACCAACGGGCATCTGTGGGCTGTTTATGGTTTATGAATGAATCACATTTATGCCCCAAACCACCTCAGAAACCTGCCATAATTTACGGACACGTATGAAGTCTTCCACTCTGATTTTCAGTCAGTAAGATCCTTCACATTTTTGTTCCTCAACAACCTGCATGCTGGCAGCATATTACATGTTTTGGCACTACAGGTGACAGATGCAGTTGATGGAAGGCACGTCAGAGGGGGTCAGCAGTGAACGAAGCCCTGTTAGAGGTCAGATTTTCCTCTGGCCAGTGCCCTAGTTGTTCCCCACCTGTTGACCTGTTTGGCTACGTGACACAAATCAGGGTAAAAACAAGTCTTACTCCACTGTTAAGAGATTAAATGGGATGTGTGAGAATATGTCTGTAGTCTGTGGTGTATTTGAATAACAGCTCTAAAGTGCTGAAGAAAAGGTTTCAGACGCTGTTCAGGATAATGCCTTTAACTGTGAGTTTCATTTGAGTTTATGACGACGTGAGTATCTGTCTGCAAGGTGCATTGATACCAAAAATCCAAATCTATCCCAAAGGTGAACTGGCTTTTGAAAAAGAATCTACAGCTGAGATACAGATCTTAACTATGTATAGCATATTCACAGAAAAGAAAAAAAAAAAAAAAAAATTCTGAAATTCTCCCAAGGGAAGTGACACTCAGCAAAACAAAATACAAAATTAAATCCTAATACCAGTGAAACACATGGTTTGATTATACGTATCTTGATAGAAAGGTAGAAATCCGTTGTAACAACAGATTAATTTTGTTGTGTTTTGTGGTAACCACCTTGAAGGACAAAGGGTGATGAAGGAATTGAAGTGAAAGACTGTATACAACAGGAACAAAGTCACCTTCCTGCATTGGACTGATCTGTGACTGAAACAGTTGACTCATGTTTGTGTAGCACTGCTTCTGTTGACAGTATTGTCATCAGGAATGTTCTGAACTGAGCTCCTGGCAAGGGTTACAGTACACTCAAAGAGTAGAATACAACACAATCTTTTATTCATGTATTTGTTTTTAACATTTTAGAGGTAAGTTTTCCCATACTGGCTAAAATAGGTATTCAGTTTAGTACTAGCCGCTAAACTATAAACAGAATCTGCGATACCTGCTTTTTTGGAAAGTAGTTTTCATCCATAGAATTGAACGTACGTAGAGAGTGGGAGGGAGGAGGGGAAGTAACTCACTTAATAAGCAACCTAATCTATAAGGTTTAACTAAACAAGGCATTTTCATTGTAGTGTCTCATAAAACTGAATTTTACCAATAACTGGTAGCACTACATCCATTCAATTCTGTGGATGAAAGCTATTTCCCAAAAAAACAGGTACTGATGCACTTACACACGGTTATACTGACAAGGGAGCCTTTTGTTCTATGGATTATGTTAGAAATTACAACTTTCATTATTCAAAGGTAGTAAGGAGCTTTGAGCTGCCATGACTAGTGCCCAGCTTTAGGGAATGTGTGCTAGAGAACATGAGGTTCCCTTCATGGCCAATTATACTTACAAACAATTTTTTTTTTTTTTTTCTATGTTATTAAATTTCTTGTTCACATGGATATAACTGTAATCTGATTATCCCAATGAACCCTAAACTCAGAATTTCACTAAGCTACATTTAATACAGTACTATGGTAGTAAATATTTAATTTATATAGTAGTTGATCATGACTAATATTAAGCATTGAAATACTTTATAAAAAGACTTGCGTTTTTGTCAGAAGGAAACCTCAAGACTTTGGATGCTTTAATTTGAACCAAATGACCAGGTGACATATGGTTACACTTTGTGCTGATTTATGACTTATGCAAGTTTACAGATGCTAAAAACATTTTACTGGGTTGAAATAAATGTAAAACTGTTCTCATTGCTATATAAAGGATGGATATGCCTAAAATGCAGGCCCAAATCGGTAAGTGTGGGGGAAGACATTCCTTGAGATGCAATGTTTTCGACAAGGAGTTTTAATAAGTTCAAAATAAGCTAAATGTACTCATGCCTTAAGAACTGAATCTTCATATGAATTACATAGAAATCCATCCAAGAACTAGCTTATATAATAGATTTCAAACTAGTATAACCTATAATAACTTTCAAAGCTTAAATTCATAAAGCCTTTAATATGTTTCTTTATATATCACTTTCTTACTAAAACATATGTAGCTTTCCTTGTCCTTAAACTTTAATGATTATAAATAGGGCTGTTTCATAGCAAAAATGAATGTGGACATGTCAGAACTCTTTGATTTTTTTTTTTATGTTACTGATAAGTGAGAAACATTCTTACTGTATTTTAATCATTTCCAATTCTGATCAGTAAAAAACCCCAGTGTGCAGTCCACTCATTTAAAAGTTCAGAAACTTACCACAATTTTCAGATTTTCATCACCTTCTTTACTGCATTATGCCTCTTATGCTACATATTCCCCCATTTCAGTTATGCTGCTGGGACCAAATCTGAGAACCTTGATATATGTTGCTTATAGGAAAACACAGAATTTGCCATCCTTGAAAAACTTGTTGATCATCAAGTTCAGTATGCATTTGAAAGTACTAGATAATCTCATACTTCAAAACTGGGAAGGTTGAAGTGGGTGGGGAGGAAGAGAAGAAGGATCTGGGAAGTTTTTCCTTAGTAAGAAAAAGGCCAGCTGGACAGATAGGTTCACCAGCTTAAAATTTCAGCTGTGAAATTTCTTTACCACTTGCTTACATTCACAAAATCTAATGTTACTACAGATAAATTTATTAATTGCTTTTATAAAAGCATTCAAGTTTGCAATTGTTGTGATTTAACCCTTCTAATAATCGTATCTGTTCCTGTTCTCTTGAGATAAGAAAGATCAATGAAGTGACACAATTTTAAATTGAGATAACCAAATAAAACTTAGCTATTTGCTAAAGTGAATTACTAGAAGTCTGACATTATAATCCTCCTCTAGGAAAAAGAAAAAAAAAAAAAAAAAAAAAAGGAATGTTTATACAGGAAATTAATGAGTTTTAATCTTTTATTTTTTATGCGTTCATGGCAGTAGACTGCACTCAGAGACACAAGTAAGTATTATAATTGCAAATCCAACACATAGCCCAAGACATGGAATTTGTCTCATTGTTTCTGTTGTTTGCAGACCTTTTGTGCTTAAAACTTGCACATGAGTTGACATGTTTTAATTTCTCTGACTTTCCTGATGTTGAATTACTTGCATAAAGTGATTTTCAATGCATTTCTAATTTTAAAGTATCCTTCCTTCAGGATTTGTGTGTTGTGTTTTTTTGTTTGTAGTGATCACTAGTGCGGCAGGTGATTATATTCAAAAGTTTTGCACTGGTCTAACCTCTCATGCATATATCCATTAAGGTTTTCTGAAATGTTATTGTACATTGATGTTCAGATGAGAGACTGCCATTCCTTGTCAAGACTGTTGCTGTCAGATCCAATACATGCCCATCATTCTTTAACCAACAAAGAGATATTCTGAGTGCTTACACAGGTGAGGAGTTGTCCCGGTTAGAAGGCAGAATTGTGTCCCACCTCCCTTATCCCTCAGTTTTCCCAGGTAGAGAGGTAAATAAGGAAGGCAGGGGTAATGAAAACCTTGCACCAAATTGAAAATTAACAAAATGAAATATATTATTTAACAGGGAACAGAAAGGAAGAAGGGAAGGGGTTTAACAGGGTACAGAAAAGAAGAAGGGTAGGGGTTTAACAGGGAAGGGGGGTTGTAGGAACAACAAGGCAAGGAAGATTAAACTTCCAAATATACAAAACCCAAATGCTATGCTGAGGCTCCCCAGTGCTGGATCTCGCTGGATTGAGATGGATTGAAGCTGGATGCACAATCCTTGGACGTGGATGGAGGCAGGGAAGAGTCTGTAGATCAGGCCCAGGTCTCCAAGATGGCCCCGGCCACGTGTAGCACAGGGAGCAGCAGAGCAGCGTGTGCCCAGGTAGAAGGTCAAAGGAGCAAGAGCAAGAGGAAGAACAGAGAGAGGAGGAAGAGGCGTGCCTTTCTCGCCCCTTTTATAGACCTTTGGCAGGAAGTCCCGAAGACAGGAAAAAGGGGAGTGGGAATAGAACAGGGGTACGCCCCTTTCATTCAGGCTTTTCCCTGGTTTAGGGTTTCAAATCTCCACCCACCAGGGGCAGCAGGTTTCAAACCATTACAGGAGTATATCCTTAAAGCTGAACTTTGCTCTTGCCTGTTGCTCATTTTGGAACGTATGTCTTCTCTGCTAAGTCATGGTACTGGCCTCCATCTATATAGAAATAACTGTCATTATCAAAATGAGAAAGGCTGATGGAATGATGAAGAGGCTTGGATAAGACTAGATTCTAAAAATGAGGAATTGACTCCCTAGAAGGAAAGTGGAAATTGCAGTGATTTAGATTTTCATAAAACATTTCATGAAATATTTCAAAACAAAACTCAGTAGACAGAGGAACTACAGAAAACACGTGCAACAAAGCTGTAGTACTATGGAATTCAAAAAGAGTAGGAAATGAAGGCAAAATTATATTTAGCTTGGAGTAAGGGAACCAGATACTCTTTGGGAAATGCAATGTAATGAAAGACACCTATGGAAATAGATATTAGTAAGTTTTTGAGAGTGGGGTTTAGCAAAGGATAAATTGGGGTAAGCAATTTTTTTTTTGCCTAGTTCTGATTTGGACAGTATAGACTGTATCTACTCATCCCTATCAAAGCACCATAGATGTTAATCCACTTCCTATATTTACAGAAAATAAAAAGCCAGTGGATGAAGAGTTGGGAATAAATCATAGAATCATAAAATGGCTTAGGTTGGAAAGGACCCTAGAGATCATCTAGTCCAACCTCCCTGTCATGGGCAGGGACACCTCTCAACTAGACTAGGTTGCTCAAGGCCTCATCCAAGCTGGCCTTAAACGCCTCTGGGGGGGGGGCACCCACAACCTCTCTGGGCAATCTAGTCCAGAGTCTCGCCACCCTCATACTGAAGAACTTCTTCCTCAGATCTGGCATAAACCTAATCTCCTTCAGTTTAAAATAATTTTCCCTTGTCCTGTCAATGCATACTCTTATGAAAATTCACTTTTCAGCCTTCCTGTAGATTCCCTTCAGGTGTTGGAAGGCAGCTGTAAGGTCCACCTGGAGTCTTCTCCAGGCTGAACAATCCTGGTGCCCTTAGCCGATCCTTGTAGCAGAGATGCTCCAGCCCCTGGATCACCTTTGTGGCCCTCCTCTGGACCCTTTCCAACAGAATACTAAATTACACATTTATTTGAATATGATATAGCAGTAAGAAGAGTCCAACACAAGTGTGAATACCGAACACAATCTGTCATTAAGCTCAAGGATATTGTTCCTATATGGCTCCTCTTATTGTACTGGAGATATTTTATTGTATTGCAAACATCAGACCATTATAAAGATATAGACATTTTGCAAGTCCAAAAGGAAACAATAGATTTCAGAGAGCTCAAATTGCTAAATTACACAGAAAGAATGAAAGCTTTAAGCAATGAGTCTAAACTGAAATGCATGCAACACTAGTATAATGACAAAAATTTCTGTGAAGCCTGGCTACACCTGTTGTTGCTCTGCCAACTGTATGTTTCTTAGCTAGCAGAAAGATAAGGGAGCCAACAAAAACAGTTACAAACAATGGGATGGCATCCAGAAGATCTCATTTTAATTCCAAGTACTCTTACCAATTTCCTGTCTTTTTCAGACAAAGTGCATAATCCTTCTGTGATCCTGTACTGCGTTTGTCATGGTACTTTCTTTACACTGAATTCTTTGCAAGACAAAATATCCCTTGCTATGTTTAGATATCAATAGTACTACATCCATGGCAATATCTGCAGTACTATATCACACCATGAATGCTATGAAGTTAATACTTAGTAACAGGGGAGGTATTTATAGTTTAGCAATTAGGGCAACCAGGAAAAGAGGACTAAATTAAGACAGCAAAATGTAGAACATGAGAAATGTATTGTTGCTAATGAGAATGAAAGCTGTGGATAAAACTTCATTGTGTACTAAGGGCTTAATTGCAGGAATTGTCTGAAAATATAGGTGAAACCAGGCTTCTGTGGAGGATGTCCTGAATGACCAAGAATTCTCTTCCAAATGTTAGGTACAAGATGCATCAGTACAGTAATTACACCCCACTAATTTTTTTTTTTTGTTTTTTTTTTAGAAAGCCACAAAAAGCAAATTAATATTGGCTAAGAGCAGAATTTCAAAAGATCATATTTGTCAGTTAAGTCTCTGAATTGCCAGAAACAGCATGGGAAAGCATACAAACTTAAACAAGCCTTTCTTTTACTTTTTACCCTGATTCCTTTTATCTGCTTACAGACTCTTCACAGCTTCTTCACATCCCAAAGAAATCAAAGTACTCCTTCTCCTCTCATCTAGTCCTTTAGCTGTAACTCAGTAACTTTCCTCTGATTGCCCTAAAGGTGACAAACTGCTCATAGCAGGGCTCACAGAAAACTCCTTTTGCTGTGAGGTGTCCAGTTCTTCTATTTATAATATGTGCCCTTTGAGGTTTCCTTGAATTAGACAAATCCATAAGTTAACACTCCTGGTTATAAAGACTATTTACAACCTGCAAGACTGGAAGACAACTAATGCCATAACCTAGTGCTCAGTGACCAACCAGCTTAAATCCCTTGAAGATGGAAGGCTGAACAAAACAGAGAGAATGATGGTGTCCTTTATGCAGAAGTTCCAAGACAGATTTACTAAGGTTTGATTTGTGTTTCCATGTACCAGGAAACCTAGAAATCTTTTTGGTCTTTGGTTTATATACCCCAATGTCTGAATTACTTTAAAATTAATTCAAAGCATCTAAGGCAAGAATACTGAAAGCTTTTTAAAAGACTGTAAGTAGAAGTTACATAAAGCAATTGCACCTAACACAAGGAGAGTTTTTGCAGTAAAGTGCTAAAGAATCTCTAGCTGGTTACTTTGAAAATAAATTAATAAATATTATACAGCAGTCCATGGCAACAGAAAATCACTATATTTCAAACTTCTAAGATTTTACAAACTGAAAAGAGGTTGAAAACACATTAAAACAGAAGCTGACCCTGAGTGGAGTTTGCTTTTTGCAATGCACAACATTGATCTCAAACAATCATTCTTTGCTCTGTAAAGATTCAGAGAAAGTTCAACATAGAATCAAAAAACATGAACTGCTGATAATCTCTTTCCGCCTACTTTTTATCTATTTTCTGTAATTAAATTATATTCTTTTTCCAATGTGACACAGAACAAATGAAACCAGAATTCATAAAGTGAGTCCTGTGGTAACATATAGCTGCGCTGAATCAGTTGCACAACTGGGAAAAGACCTGTTTACTTGTTGCCAACGTCTGTTTGAAGGACTTTCCTCACCTAGGCAAGGTGAAAAGGTTTTGGCATCTATTTGTGATACATATTCAGCCATCAGGAAGAAAATTTTTTGGCTGAATTTTTTTCTGAAACCACTTGAGAGACTTGGATGCCCAGTTCCTATTAAAATTAAATCTACTAGGCAGCTTTGAAAGTCACAGCTTAGCAACAAAACCAAAGAGTTGTCGATGCATAAAGGCATTTGCAAATATGAGCCATATGTTGTCTCTGTAGGACACCCTAAAGTTCATCAGGCATCTTGGTTTCTATTCTATTATATTAGGGAATCAAAAGTATGAAAAGTTTGATTTTGTGTTGGTTTCTTAAAAATTAGGCTTCACTGCATTCAGATGATCTCTATCCAGAGACCATTACAATCACTGAGGTTATTCAAGCTGAAATTACTTTTATATAGTAGCTTCTTTTGCTTAAGACTTCCCTCTCTCTAACCCATCAAGTACAGAATACTAAAAGACGATGGCTTTAAACAAATTTCTGCAAAATGCTTTTGGAGAGCAAAACATATGTCCATGCATATTTTTATAAGTTATATACTTTACTCTTTCACATATAATCTTGTTCTGTATATTTATGCAACGTGAGTGGAGTCATGGAAAATTATTTTTTCAAAACCCCTATGCCAAAATTTAGTCTGGAATGTTCATTGCCATTCAAGCAAAATGTACAGGAGATAAATTGAAACATTAATTTTGTTATGTGATCCTACACTCCTCATGTGAGCAGGAAAGAGCCTTCCCCTGCCCCCGAGTAAATTTCCAATCTTCAGTGCCAGAACAACCTGAAACCAAAGATAATAAAAGCCAGATATACAATCATACCTGTGATTTTAAGGACCATTCTTTAGACACAAGCAAATATTGGGCAGGTAAGACCTTGTATATATTTTTTCTTAATAATTATAATATGAAAATGGTTATAAAAAGCTGCTCTGAAGTATGTTGAAGACACCAATGTTACTGATCCCTTATTGCCATATTTCTCTACATTTTAAGTTTCATGATTAATGATACACATACACATAGGCAGATAACATTAGAAAGATGATTTGCCTCTGGGCAGGTTATTCCATAACTGTTTTTTCCATGTTTTCTTTCCCTGAAGCAGCTGGTATTGACTGCACATTGGACTAGGACATCAGTGGTTTGAACTGTGACTCCAGTTCAAATTGTCCTTTGCTGCCATGAGAAGAAACACTTAATCAAAATGGATGTGAATTAGCTGAAATATTTGGAAATTAAGGTACACTATACAAATTACATACAGTAAGAAAATTCTTCTAAAGCAATTTTGGGAGATATTAACTCTGATGTTAAGATGACATCATGATGTTATCAATGTTAACATGATACAAGATAACATGATGTTAGGCTAAAAAGACTTGCAAGTTTTATCCAGTCTAAGAATGCTGAGTTTATCTTAATTATGTTCACTTCCATAAAGGAATCTAACAGAGCATTCAGACTTTCTTAAGTTCAGCTGTAACAAGATTTTAACAAGTCTCAAAGTCATGCAGTACTTTAGAAATAACTTTAAGAACACACATTTTTAATAGTGACTTCATCAAGGCATTTGTAAGGCTGTGATCATGGTTTAACTAGATTTGTGATTAGCAGCAGAAGCATTACTTAACAACTGAAGTTTTTTCAGCTTTTTTCCTCCCCTTAGTTTCTGTTTCTTAGTTAACTACCACTAAGCACAGCTGACAGGCTGCCTCCTCAGCTTCAGCTCAGGCATATTTTTTTTTTTTTTTTTCCTGGTGGGCTTGATTCCTTTTTTCCATAATAGAATTTTAAGTGATGAATTTTACATTGGTATATTCCTGCCTTTATAAAGTTACTGTGGGGATAAAAGAAGAAACAGAGGTGTTGTATTTGCTGGATCTGTTTGCCCTGTTATACAGAATGAAATGTTTCATGAGTTAAGTCATGTTTTTGTCAGTCTCAAGGAGATTGTTTCCATGATATGCAAGAGGTAAAGAAGGACGTCCTTGTCCTTCTTCCACTATAACCGTCTCATTGTATTTCCCTCAGAAAATGAAACTGCATATTTAATAATACTGAAGAGGAAAAAAACCCCAAAAATTTACATTTGAAATTTGAGCATCTGAATCTACCTAATAGAAAAACAGATAATTTGCTTTTATAAATATTTGTAAAGCATATGTCTCAGTTCTAGTCCCCTTATAGGAGGATTCCTTTCCTCCTATAAGACCAGGGGTGATAGGAGACTAAAACCAAGTATGCTTGGATGGTATCTGAGAACGAAAATAGGAGATAAACTAAAAATTGCTAACCTGTAACCAGTTTTGATTTGTGCACACTGTTTTATTATGTTTGAGTGAGATTTCATTTACAAATGGAGAAGAAACCACATTTGTAATCTTGTAGAGAAGTGTGGGTCAATGACATCTAAATATGCCTAGAGAGAAGCCCTGATGAGTTAAGGCAGCATTTTCAACATCTGAGAGATGGAGTTTGATTTAGACTGGAGTAAAACAAGCCACCACCATGACGAAAAGATATCTCATCACATAAAGGGAGAACAAGGGAAACTGCTGAAGCGTCTCCTGTGCTTTAAAAGGTATTGTTTTGTTCTCAGTGCCACATGCAATTTCCAACTGTTGGAAAATAAAAACTGCTAGCAAAGCTGCTGGAGGTGGCAGTAAGGAGTGGCAAAGTGCAGAGAGTGGAGCAATGCAAGTCTAGTGGAAGCAGATAGCATGGGAACAGCCTGTAAAAGATACTCTGCAGCATGGCTGATGGGAGTGAAAGGCTGCTTTAAGTTTGGCAAGAGAGGACAGCTGCTGGATGAGAGAAATGTAGGAGATTATGCAGCAACTGGTAGAACCAGGACACACCAACCTGAGTGCAGCTTAAAACAGATCTACCGTTACAATAAGGACTATTCCACTGTTTACAATATTAAACCATTAATTAAATTCATTGAGGGACTGCAGTAAAAATAAACCTGTCTGGGCTTCAGGTTGCCTCACCAAAGAAAAAAAGCCTCTAAAAAATACGTTACACTTCCACAATTAGTTGTTGTAAGAAGACAAAGAAACAGCGTAACACTTTTACATCTTAAAACTACTTTTTCACAAACCCCACATTTATGAATGGAGAAAAACTAGTTTATTACTCCTCAGAAATCTTGGGTTAATTTTCCTAGTTCATCAGATGTTCTGAGCTGATGCCTTAATAGCAACCTGCTTGACTCTAAATTCAGCTTTTGTTGCTGCCCATTTAGGCTTTGTGGAAGGATGGGATGATAGAAGAGTTCTTCTAATAATTAATGAGTACAAGTAGCTACATAATAATAATAAAAATAATAATAA
>NW_008586475.1:14215-39603 GCF_000691845.1 Merops nubicus | reverse complement strand
ATTCTATGATTCTATGATTCTAAATTCTGAGCAGAGTTTTATCTAGACTAGGAGTGCTTCGTCTGAGACAGCCACATGATAAACCAGAGCCAGCAGGAGCAGATGCACTGCTTTGCACTCAGTGGTGATGGGCAGAGGACTCTACCCATCACCTATGCAACAGAGCACCACACGCACCAAGGCAGAGCAATCCCTTCTCCTGAAAGCCAGCTGAAAGCTCTTCCAAGGGCTGCTCACAGAGTAAGCGCCATCCAGCTCCTGCATTTTGGAGTCACAGCTTGCCTGTGAGAGGAGACATGGCCATGTGCAAGGTGCCACCCTCACGTGCTCGGGGCTAGCCTGGAGCTGTGGCTTTTCTTAGCCATGGGTGCTTTTTCTTTTCGAACATGCATTGTAGGAGGGGGGGCAAAGTAATGGGTTTCCCCAACTTTTCTCCCCCGGCAGCAGTCTCCAAAACAGCAACATGTAGAGGTATAACTGAAGAGATCAACTCCCTTCTTGTCTTCCTCTTTCATACTCTCCACAAACAGTTTACGGGGCTCCTGTCCTGAGGCTGTCCATCCTGCCATGGTGCACATCTAACAGGAGGACAATGTAGGTAGTAAAAACGGGAACGAGGAGGGGGCTGCACCTCCCAGCTCTGCCACACCTCCATTTCACAGCTTCGATTCCTCAAGGACTACGGGATCAGTGCAGGCTTCTGGCATCACTTTCTGCAAGTCAGAGAAAAGCAATATTGTTAGGATCCTGGGTGGCCAGACTCAGGCTTCAGAGGGACCATCTGGCCTGATTCTAATTCAGAACTCCCTGCTAGTGTGTAGAAATCCCCAAAGAAGAAAAACCATCCTCACAGTACACCTAGTTCCCTCCTCCTCCTCCTCCAGATCCTTCTTCTGCCCAGACAAGGGTCACTGGAGCAGCAGGGCAGAGCAAGGGTCCCAATTCCCTTAAATTACTTGCTCTAGTCCTCAAATCACAGTTAATTTGCAGAAGCTGTACAGGCCCAGGTATCAGCCCCACAGCCAGCTCACTGGAGACATTTCACTGTGACACAAGATCAGCCTCAAAGTGGTGAAGCTGCAGGGCCGGTTCCCTGGGCAAAGGAAGGAACTGGGAACTCTTCCTTCATGCTATGGGGCAGCACAGTGAGAACCTGCATCCTGTACATCCCCAGGAGGCTCAGCACAGCAACTCACTCCTCTCTGTTCTTACTCTGGCATGTCTGGGGGCCTCTTCAACTCCCAGACAGATTACTGGTTCTGCTCATCTTCAAGCTTTTTCATTTGCAATCCCCATTCAGGACTGGCACCCTCTGCCCCACATCTTCCTGTCCCCATCTTGGACATATGGCTGCGATAATTCCAAGAGTGGTACAGATACGGCCTTCTTTGAAGTTCACTACTCCTATCTTAAAAAGGCATAAGAAATAAGAGGCAAACAAAATTTTTTTTCCTGCATAAATCCTATAGAAGAATTAGCCTGGTTACTTGAACCCTCCAACAACACCTTCCCTTAAGATGGAGGGAGTTGTAGACTTATTTCCCAGAGGTAGAGCACAGACAACCAATACTGGTGCCTGATTACCACCCTATTCTAGGCTGCATGAAGCAGGCAGATGTTTGCAATTCCAGCGTATCCTTCTTGGGCAGGGTCCCTTCCGCTCCTCTGCTGAGCCCCTCTGCTGAGCCCTTCTGGGTTGTGTTAGGATTAGACCCAAGACTTCTCATTCCTCCAGGGCATTGCAGATACTTCTCCTATAGGTTCTAACTCTGCTTACAGTGAGACACTCCAGTTGTCACTGTTTCAGAAGACAGCACGGAGACTTGTAAGGGTAAACGCAGAGTCTCTCACAGTCTGGGCTCCGAATTAACTCACTGTGGGTCAAGACTGATATCTGAGGCAGGAGGCAGAAGTGCACAGGAAAGAGGTTCACATCCCTAGTGCAGTTCAAGAGAAGTCCAGGCAGCATGGAAGCAAAAGATACAAAACAGATTCATTTTTAGTAGCTTCTTACATAAACTGCAGACGAGAAAGTTTTATAAAAGCCAGCAGCAGTATCCCGAAGCAGGGGTGCAAAGAGGAAAGCTTCAGAGACGTGCCTGGAAGCACAAGCCAGAAGCGCAAAGAGGGAGCTCCTACCAGCAGGAGGCGTAGGGGGTGCATGAAGGAGTGCGAGAGATAGGCGTAAGGGGAAAGCTGCATTTAGACTTGGGAAACCCCACCAGAATGCAGCATGGAAGCACTCTTGGCAACTCTGAACAGGCCCCTCCGGCGTCTTAACAGCACTCACCGGCCGTGGAGCTACAGGAACAGAGGTTTAGGAGATCAGCCAGCCTGCAGGCTCTACCACCCTAGGAAAGGAGGGCTGCTCTCGCAGCTGGGAGTCACAGTGCTGGAAAAGGGCAAGCAGGCAAGCCTGCCCATGGCTTTGAGATAGGGGAAGGCTGCTTGCCATGCAGTAAGCAGAGAAAGGGAGCAGGAAGGTCAGCTGAAAAGAGGGTGGGGCATACAACCATTTGTGTCTACTATGAAAAATTCCAGCAAGTTATTTTATTGGCAACATTTCACTAGAGCCTAAGCATGCTACAGCTTGCAAGGGACTCCAGTAAGCTACTGAGGGTGAATGTGTGCCCCAATGCCCTGAGCCAGCCTGTAAATTATACTGGCCTTAGAGAAAAAAGCAACATGATCTTGGGTATTCCACTAAGAACCATCAGATGCATCTTTGTATCCAGGCAAACATACAACCAAGAGGAAGAGATACTTGGCTCTGATCAAGTCCTGATTTATCTAGGACATGGTTGGAGGACACAGCAGAACACCCAGTCCTGTTTTTAAAAAATCCCTTGCTGTAGCTGTACACCTAGAGCAGGTCATCCAAAGTCATTCACTCACCAGTGCTCAGCCCTAATGGTAGCATAACAGTCTAGAAAAATGGTTTTAATTTTTTTACAGTTCAAAAAACAGGACAAAGACTGAAACCACTTTATTCCCTATTTTCTGTTATCCAGAATAGGCTATTAAAAAAGCACACAAAAACCATTCAATTAATCTACCATTATATAACACTGGCACAAAATACTCTGAACACACAAAGCAAATCTCCAAGTTGCAAAGATGCCTAACAAAGGCCAGTTTGAATGAAAAGACATTCCTGCCATTTGAGTCCTGCACTCTATATGTCATAGCGACTTACTTTAAAGAAAAAAAAAAAAAAAAAAAAAACCAGAAAAGCTTAAAAGTATTTTCAGAGAAAAGGTGCCTAAGATTCTTCTTGAACAATTCATTCCTTAGTCAAAACAAATAATGGAAAATCAGCAAAGATGCTTCTTTCATAGCACAAAGAAACAATGCAGGAAGGCTCACATGGATGCTGGAAACCAAAGAGCAGATGAACACAGGCAGCATGGAGCTGAGTATAAGGTGCATGCTGAATCAAATGACACTACTATGAAACCACTACTATGAAGCCTTAAGGCACAAGGCTGGAATAGCTGCAGATGCACCTATGACAAAGGCAGCCCACAAAGAGACTCATTAACATGTAAAATGGGCGTTTGGTTCAAGAGACACAGAAAGCTAAGCCTGCTGCTCTTCGAGGCAGACAGAAGTGGGAGGATTCTTGGGACCACACTACAGCTTTATTAATAGAGGACAAGGTGTCCAAAATGCCATTAGACTAATTTAGTTCCCACTACAAGTTCTACTAATTGCAATGTCTGTTTAATTGTAGCCGTAAGCATATAAGGGCACTGACAGAAGACAAACTGCTTGTGAACACAAGGCAGGTCCTGCAGGAAGAAGAGAAAAGATCTTGCAGTGTGAACAAGTGGCCAAAAGCTCTGACAGGTGGCTGCTGAGAGGCTGCAATTCATGGGCACAGTCAAGGCTAATAAATGCTGATTCTTGACACTGAAGCTATGGCTTTATACATCGATCTTGTTCCTGCAAAGCCAACAGCCCAACCAGTTTCTAGGTATTCCATTGCACCACCAGAAGCCACTACTAGGTGAAAAAGGAAGATCTTTTCCTGTGAGAATCAGCACGTGGGTTTTTACCCTTGTATCTTCCTTAATGCACAGGGCAATCAGGCTGTTCCACAGTCCTGCTCTGCACCAGAGCCACTCAACAGCTGAACGTCCAGCTAAATGTTTTGACAGTTTTCCATCAGATCATTTCTATTTCTTCACAAGGAAGAATCAGACCTTATTAGGCCAGTACTCTGAATGATGGGCCCCCAGAAAAAAAACAATAAGCCATCTGCTTACCCCCACGATGACTTGCACCTCCATTAGGTGAAGGCAGGGAAGACCCACTGTCATCAAAAGGGCTGCACAGCCAATGGCATAGTGTTTCAGTGGGAAGTAGGAAGCCTGCGCAACTCCACAGCTCTGCATTCTTTAGAAGCTCACATCTCATTCTGAGTGTCAGTCTTCTTCTTGCAACAGCAATAGAATCATTTAGGTTGGAAAAGACCCTTAAGATCATCAGTACAACCATTACTAGGGGGAATGGGGCAAAGCTGGAAGTGGGTAGATTCAGGCTGGATGTGAGGAAGAAGTTCTTCACCATGAGAGTGGTGAGACCCTGGAATGGGTTGCCCAGGGAGGTGGCTGAGGCCCCATCCCTGGGGGTCTTTAAGGCCAGGCTGGATGAGGCTCTAGACAGCCTGATGTAGTGTGAGGTGTCCCTGCTCATGGCAGAGGGGATGGAACTGGGTGATCCTTGTGGTCCCTTCCAACCCTGCCAGATTCTGATCTGTTTTAGCAGAGGACTTTAGAGCCCTAATGGCTCAATGGTTGACCTTGATGATCTTGGAGGTCCCTTCCAACCTAAAGGATTCTATGATCCTATGATTATTCCAGCGCTGCCAAGTCCATCACTAAACCATGTCCCGAAGCATCGCATCTACACGTCTCTTAAATACCTCCAGGGATGGTGACCCCACCAACTTCCCTGGGCAGACATGTTCCAACAAAGGGCTTGAAAACCCTTTCAGTGTCGAAATTTTTCCTAATATCCAATACACCACACACACCCCACTCCCCCCACCCCGGCACAATGTGAGGCTGTTTCCTCTTGCCTTATCACACTCTGGAGAAGAGACTGGCACCCAGTAGCTACAACCTCCTTTCAGGTAGTTGCAGAAAGACGATAGGGTCTCCTCTCTAGCCTCCTTTTCTCCAGGCTAAAAAGTCCCAGGTTCCTCAGGCACTCCTCAGAAGACTTGTTCTTTAGACCCTACCAGCTTCATTGCCCTTCTTTGGGCCTGCTCCAGCACCTCAATGTCTTTCTTGTAGTGAGAGACCCAAAACTGAACCCAGTATTTGAGGTGTGGCCTCACCACGGCCAAGTACAGAGGCATAATCACTTCCCTAGTCCTGCTAGCCGCACTGTTTCTGATGCAAGCCAGGATGCTGTTGGCCTTTTTGGCCACCTGGGCACACTGCTGGCTCACGTTCAGCCAGTTGCTAACCAGCACCCCCAGGTCCTTTTCTGCTGGGCAGCTTTCCAGCCACTCTTCCCCATACTTGTGTGTTGCATGGGATTGCTGCGACCCAAGTGGAAGATCCAGCATTTGGCCTTGTTGAACCTCATACCACTGGCTTCAGCCCATCAATCCAGCCTGTCTAGATCCCTCTGTAGAGCCTTCCTACCCTCAAACAGATCAACGCGCTTGCCCAGATTGGTGTCATTTGCAAAATTACTAAGGGTATACTCCATCCCTGGCTTGGTGAGCACATCTGCCAGCACCCTCAGTATCTTTCATGGATCCCATACAACCCCAGAAACTTATGTGTGTCTAAGTGGTGTAGTATGTCACTGACCATTTCTCCTTGGATTATGGGGGCTTCATTCCACTCCACACCCCTGTTGTCCAGCTCAGGGAGTTGGGCACTCAGAGAACAACTGGTCTTACTATTAAAGACTGAGGCAAAGAAGGCATTCAGTACCTCAGCCTTTTCCTCATCCTTCATCACTATGTTTCCCCCTGCATCCAATAAAGGATGGAGATTCTCTTTAGTCCTCCTTTTGTTGCTAATGTATTTATAGAAATATTTTTAATTGTCTTTTATGGCAGTGGCCAGGTTGAGTTCTAGCTAGGGTTTGGCTCTTCTACTTTTCTCCCTGTACAACCTCACAATATCCTTGTAGCTCTCCTGAACTGCCTGCCCCTTCTTCCAAAGGTCACAAACCCTCCTTTTTTATGTTGAGTTCCTACCAAAGCCCTCTGTTTAGCCAGGCTAGTCTTATTCCCTGCCAGCTCATATTATGGCACATGAGGCAGTGTGCTCCTGCATCTTTAAGATTTCCTTCATGAAGAATGTCCAGCCCTCCTGGACTCCTTTGCCTTTCCAAGGGACTCTGTCAACCAGTCTCCTAAACAGGCCAAAGTCTGCCCTCTGGAAGTCCAAGGTGGCAGTTCTGCTGACACTCCACACACACTCCTTATTTCTCCAAGAATCAAAAACTCTGGCATTTTATGATTGCTATGCCCAAGACGACCCCAAACCATCACATCTACAAGTCGTTCTCTGTTCACAGACAGGTCCAGCAGGGCACCTTCCCTAGCTGAGTCACTCACCAGCTACTTCAGGAAGTTATCTTCCTTTATCAGGTCTGGCTGAGCTAATTTTCCCTCCTGGTGCAGAGCTTTTGTGTTGGGAGTCAGAAGGGTGTCGATAACACCCACGTTATGACTGCCACTGAGCAGGGCTCACACAGCACCAAGGCTCTTCCTAACATTCCCCCCACAATGGGATGGGGGAGTAAGAGCCTGGGGGGAACATAACCAGGACAGCTGACCCGAGCTGACCAAAGGGATATTCCACACCATGTGACATCAGCTCAGCTATAAAGCTAGTACTAAGGTGGGGGGGTGAGGGGTGTTGTGGGGCAGGGCAGAGCTACTCCTTGGCCCTCCAGAGCAACCACTCTGCGTTTTGGAGCCCTGCTTCCCAGGAAAGGCCAGACAATGCCTGCTGGTGGGAAGCAGAGAATAAATCTTTGTGTTTTTTCTCTTCACTTCCCCGCACGGCATTGCTTGGCTTTTGCTTTCTAATTAAACTGCCCTTGTTTTTACCCACAAGGCTTTTGTCTCTATCTTATTTTTCTTTCCCCTTCTGCTCTGTGGAAGGGGAGCAAAGGGGGAGGATGATAGAGTGGCTTGATGAACATCACTTGCTCAGCCAGGGTTAACCCACCACACTTCCACACACTCCAAGAACCTCCTGGACATTTTTCTTTCTGTTCTATTGTGCTTCCAGTAGATATCTGTTAAGTTGAAAGTCCCCCACGAGAACAAAGGCTACCAATTGTGAGACTTCACCCAACTGCTTATAGAGTATTTTGTCTGCTTCTTGACCCTGGTTAGGCAATCTGTAACAGACTGCTACCATGATATCAGCCTTGCTGGCTTTCCCCCCAGTTCTTACCCATAAACACTCAATCCTATCATGACTGACATTAAGCTCTAGACAGTCAAAACTCTCCCTAACATACAGGGCTACCCCACTGCTTCTCTGTCCTGGCCTATCACAGAATCATAGAATGGTTTGGGCTGGAAAGGACCTTGAAGATCATCTAGTTCCAAATCCCCTGCCATGGGCAGGGACAGTAGACCAGGTTGCACAAGGCCACATCCAACCTGGTCCTGAACACCTCCAGTGATGGAGCACCCACCACTTCCCTGGGAAATGTTCCAGTGTCTCACTGCCCTCATAATGAAGAACTGCTTCCCTAAATCTAATCTAAATCTGCCCTTTTCCAGTCTGAACTCACTGTCCCTTCTGAAATTTATAGCCATCCAGCACAGCACTCCAGTTGTTTGATCAACCCACCATGTTTCTGTGATGGCAACTATATTACAGTTTTCCTGCTGCGCAATGCCTTCCACCTCCAGCTTCTCCTGTTCGTTGCCCATACTGCATGCATTGGTATTGATCCACTTTAATTAGACTATTGATCCTGCCACCTCTTTGGAGGGAGAAGCCCTTATTCCTGTGTGAGCATTCTCAGGCATTTCCATGGTTTCTAACAATAACTCTCGTGTCTTTGCTGCTGCTTTGGTCTCCATCCCCTGCCTCCACTGATACAGCAGACCAAAGGACCTTGCTAGCACACCATCCCTCAAACATTGGCATGCTTCCCCCAGCCTTATCTCTGGTGAGCCAGGTTTTATCCCTTTCCCCCTTCAAATCTAGTTTAAAGCTCTTTCAGTGAGCCCTGCTAACTCCTGTGCAAAGACCCTCTTCCCCCTTTAATACAGGTGTACTCTGTCTGTTGCCAGCAGGCCTGGTGCCGTGTAAAGCAATCCATGATCAAAACCCCCAAAATTCTACCAGTGACACTAGACTCAGAGCCAGGTACTCATCTTGTAGGTCCTCCTGTTTCTTCCCTCATCATTCACTGCAACTAGAAGGATAGAAGAGAACACTGCTCATGCTCCTGATCCCTTGACCAATCACCTCAAAGCCCTGAAGCCTCTCTTGATTGTTCTCCCACTTCTGCCTACCTGAAAAGTCAATAATGATTAATAATCCTGAGGGCTGTACCAGGGTAGGAAGCTTTTTCCTCACATCTTTAACCCAGGGCCCAGGGAGGCAGATGACTTCCCTAAGAATTGGGTCCAGTCTGTATATTGGACCTTCTGTTCCCTTCAGAAGCAGGTCTCCTATGACAATGACCCATCTTTTTTTCTTTATGGAAGCATTTTTGATGCAGGGCATGGACAGCAACAAGCCTGAGCCTCACAGTGACTATTTTGCAACTGGGATGTCAGTGGCAACACTGACAATTGCACTAAGCTAGGTCTGCTAACAAATGATACGGCAAATTTCAGCCATCAAAAAAGTGCCAGCATACCTCAAGCAGGCTTGCCCAGCTCATGCACCAATAGCTTCTCAGCTGCTTGGTTCCAAATCAACACCACACACGCACCCTGCTAAAACTTCCACAGACTGCAGCACGGAGACAGCTTCAGAAACACCCAGCCTAGAGTCAAATCTTTCCCTGCCCATGGGACTCTTTGAAATGCTGGGGTCTGAACCCTGAGCCCTGAATTAAGGTTGACATATGGGTGATTCCCACAGCCCTTCATACAGAGGTGGTGAGTTTGCCTTATAGCTTCCCCCCAGGGTGCGGCCGGCCCTGCAGGGAGAGCCATAAGGGAAATGAGCCCCAGGGGTCCCGCAGTGAGGGGACAAAGGTCAGGTGTCTGCTTGGGGATAAAAGCTGGGACCACTGGCAGGGAGTCAGGAGTGTCTGTCTGTGGAGGGCACTCCCCAGAGCTTCCTGGTTCAGGGCAGACCTCCTGACTCTCCCTGGAGCTGGGCCCCAGTCTGTTTAGACCTTTGCGAGCGCGGGCGGATCGGGTGAGAGTCACTATGTGGGCACCTTTCTCTTATGTGTTCAGCTTGCTGGTCTGGCTGTTTCCCATGCCAACTGTGGGCAACCTCGGGTCTCTGTTTGTACCACCTGTTGTGGGCCGAGCTACGTCCTTTGTGGGATCGTTGGGGGTGGCGTCGTTTATGTACCAGCTGATTGATCTGTTTGTACCCCCAGCGATCATTCATGGAATGTCCTTCTTGTCTACAGTCCAGTCTGTGTATTGGTTCATCTTCCTGCTGGCTGTATAATTTTTGTTGGGCCTGGTCATTGGCAGAACACTCTTCCTTACACTTACATCAGAGTGTGGCAGCTTTACACTCCCTGTAGCACACACAGGGAGTAGTCTTAGCAGGGTTAAGGCTGTTTTTTCCCAATGGACTCAATTTGCTTTTGCCTGTTAGTCCTGTTGGCTGTGGCACTAAGCGATACACTCACTTGATGAACACTTTGAAAAGCAAAAGCCATGGTTAACCTGGCAGATCAGCCAGACAGCACACAGCAGAGGACAGTGAATAACAGCTGAGAAAATGCCAAGTGCCATTGGGATTCACAGATCAGCAAGCACAGAGCTTTACAGTTTTCAGGCATTCTTATACCAAAAGGCATCAACCCAATGACTCTGTTACTATTAGAGGTTTTTAAACTTCATTCTTGAAGTTGGCCATGTGCCCTGGCTGTGATCAAAGCCAACACTTCTACAGTGTTGGGCTTCTGGTGTCCCTTCCAGCCAAGAATCCAGACTGTAAAATGTCAGAGAAGAGTCTCTAAATGCCTGCACCTCCTTCCCCCAGTAACTCACTTACAATTCAAGTCTCCATTTGCTCCAGCATCAGGCTTTGCCTTACTGCACCTAGTTGAATCCCTACACCCCTATCTGACATAAGTCTGAGGGGATCTCCACTCTGTTCTTGATAGCTGTCTTGTCTTTCATTTCAGGTGGATACCCAAAAAGGCCAGAAAGACTCTTGGTAGTCAAAAAGCCATTGCTGTCACCCCAGAAATGCCATTGGCTTGTTGCCTATGCCACTCGTGAGTGTTCAAAGAAGCAGATTAGTGTGATTCTCCTACCTTTCTGTATGAGCTAGTGAGCAGGAATAGGAATTGATGGGGTTAGGGTTACAAGCTACAGTCCCATAATCCGTGATCTGATTGCTGCCTTGGAGTCTCTGTAACAACAGCCACAAGTCACCATTCCAAAAAAAAAAAAAAAGAGGGAGGAAAGAAGGGAGTAAAATTAAAGGGGGGGGGGGGGGCAGAAATAAAAAAACAAGGACCAGGCAAAGAAAGAAATCAGTCAAATTACCCAACCATGGGAATGGCAGCTGTGCCTTGTAGAAAAGCTTCAGTGCCTGAGTCCACTAGAGCTCCCCACAAAGGCAGCGCACAAAGCCTAAGCCCAGCTGGCTCCTCTCTGACTGGGGCATCCATCTTAGCACAGAACACTAGATTCAGCCATACTTTCAGTTGGTCAAGCACCTAGGGTTGTTTGTTAAGATTGCGAATTACCCAGGTGAGCTTCAGCCACATGGAGGCCACATTTAGGGGTGTGGGGGGGCATTAATCCTGATTTCTTCAGAGCATGACTTCTTGGTAGAAAGGAGCTGCCTATGAAGTTTTTGACTTACTGAGACCTGTTACATCACACACATCCCTCTGGTTCTTACTGCAGTCAGTTCTGGAGGCTTTTAGGATTATAGAAATGATACCTGTACCACCTTTGCTCTCCAGGAGCAAGCTCTTACAATTGTATTTATGTTGAAAAGATTTTTACTAAAAATGGCTCAAGGAAAAGAGTACAAATAATCTGGTGAAAGTGGTGTCTGACAGAGGGTACTAAGCATCATGTTTGCTGCCAAAGGACCTTGATATTTCCTGAGCCTTCCACATACATGTTATGAATTAACTCACAGTGCCACCAACACCTCTTACTACAACCCTGCTGCCTCAGGGCTTGCAGAGCATGATTTTGCCTTACAACTAATCATCTTCTGCCTTTGACTTTAGCACTGTTAACCTGTTAACCTAGGGACACAAGCAGTTTGGTGTGTGTCAAAACAGCCTGGTCTTTACCTCAGTTCAGCTTAACTGTGTTCCAATTAGCCCCATTCATGCCAGGATTCTGGGAGAGCAGTTGTCTTCTAGCTTGGTTCCCTAGACCATGCTCACCACTGCTAAAATCAGCCCAAATTATAAGTCTCAGAGCAGGGGAAAAAAAAAAAAAAGCAGGAATTATTTTTTAAGTTATGACAGTGGTGAGAGGGTGGCAGCAAGAGGGGACACGACTCTCCTTTCCTCAAACTAGCTAAATCATACAGCCTTTTGCCCCCTATCTAGTCCAGAATTATATATACAAGAACTACTCAATGCATCATCAATTCCCTTTGTTTAGCCTACCCTCTGCATTTGTGCTCAGATAATTCAGTAAAAATAAATAAATGAATTTAAAAGCATCTGTTTTGTAATTGAAAAATCCATCTTCCTGAGCAGCTGGTCATAACAGAGCTGCTTCTTGGACCTTCTGGTCTCTCCCTAGATTAGATTCATTAGATTATCTGGAGGAAGGCAACACCGTCTTCTGAAAAGAGCTGACTTCAGCCAGAGAACTAAGCTTATGCACTTTGCTAGTCATGGTTCCCAACGGCTTCATGAATGTTGAGTGGATGTCTCTGGTAATGTCCTAGAAGAGAAGTCCACAGCAATAAGGAAAGGAGCCTCAAACAACCACCAGTCCCCTCCCTTTCTCTGCAAGGAGAGCTTCTAAGAGTATCAGCCGCAATTAGTCCACTGGAAGACATCTCCTACACACAAACAGCTGCATTTATTGCACAGCACGTCACAGGGACGTCATACCCCAAGCTCTGGTGTACACACATAAACCAGCTGCTTTGTATGCAGCACTGCGCAAAGTGTGGGGAGCCAGGCTGCTCAAGCCCTCATGGGGGCTTTGCCACCTACCTTGCTCCAGTCCCATACACTGAACTCCACTTGCCAGCTGAGGACAGAGGCTAAGAGGAATAAACTGCCTCCCTAGGCACCTGGAATAATAGTTAACCAGCTCTAAATGAGGGCAAAGCCCTGGGGGCTCAGTGCACTGTCACAGGAGAGAGACAAGCACAACACTGCCCTACATCTGTCCCTAGCCAATACAGAGACCCGAAGTTCTGCAGACTCCCAAGGGACCGGAGCCTACAGATTCTGCATGATGTCAACAGCAAGCAAAAAGAGGCCCCAGCAGCTGCCAGAGCTGGGATTGCAGCCATCTGCATCTGTCTGAAAACGTCCTAAAGGAGCTTCTCCACAGGCTGGGCAAAAAGGGAAAAAAAAAAAAAAAAAAAAAAGGAAAAGAGAGCTGCAATTGTAACTCAGAAAGGGCCAGCCCCATTCCTAGAAAGGAGAGAGGTCAGGTGTTGTCCTGAGCTAGCAGCAGGGGCACAGCAGGGTTTGAAGGGGGCTTTACTCACTGTCTGTTCGTTATCCAAATTGGCCTGCTGTCTTCGGAGATCAGCCTTAATGAATGCTGGGACAGAGGGAAGAAGAGAGATGTCAAGGCAGTTAAGTCACCATGAAGAGCCTAAAAATCAATTTCCCCAGAACTCAAAGGGGCAGCAAAGGACCCAGAGGAGACAGGACATGTTAGAGTAAGAGAAACCACTCTCCTGGATGAGGCAGAGAGAGCACTTCTGAACAGGCAAGACAGAGACTCCTTATTGCAGCATGTAGAAGATGCATCTTTGAGACCCCCACCAGTGCTAGGGCAAGAAGCCTTGGACCTTCTCTGTAACACAGACCAGATGCTTAAAGGAGCACTGCAGCATTTCCATGGGACTGCTGCGTGAATCCTGCCTTTTCCTGCAGGTACTACTACACACAAACGCCCTTGAATTCATGTGCCGAGTCCAAGGGGAAGAGTGACAGCAGAGGAACATGAAAAATTTAATTACCTGTCATAAAGGTCCCCAGGAACAGGAAGGAACAAAGGAGGAGGTTTCCTGCCTTCGTCCCAAAGCAATCCATGATTTGCCCTTGGCCGATGGTGAAGGCAATACCAAAAATCTACAAACAAAGGCAGTGTCAAACTGTACTGTTATTACAAAACATCCCAAACAGCTTCCCAGCCCTACTAAAGTATCAGAGCATACAGACTAACCAAGGCGTTTGCCTAGTGAGGCTAAATTTTGGTTATAAACACATCCAGAGGCACCTTGCAGCTGATGGGAAGACAGGTGACCCTTAAGGCTGGAATCCCATCTCCCACTGGACAAAAGCCAGGTCCTAGGGTGTTAGGAACAATGTTGGAAAAGGCAAGGATGATTTGAATCCTCATGGGTTTTCTTAAGCAGAAACAGAACGGGTGCCAATAAAGAAATGCCATGAGGAACACCATCCAAAAAGCCATGCCCTAGGGTGCTTGGATCTGCAGTACATTAACATGTACCATATCTAAAAAACAGGAGTCAAACCTGGGAACTACAGTTCAATCTCTGTCTATAAGGAGGCAAGCAATGGGAAAACAGCACCCACCTGTGATGAGACATTAAGGAGCCCAGATGATGTTCCTTCTGATTCTGGGTATGTCAACTCTGCAGCAAACTCAAAGCCCAGAGGAAGGTATCCTGCCATGAAAAACCTGTAAAGAAACAGAAAGAAAGACTCAGAAAATGCCAGAAGGAAGACTAAAGAGTCACAGTGTAGCCCATATCAGTTTTGGGATGCTTCACTGACTGCATAGGATGTTTCCCCTAGCACAGTCACAGCCCAAGCAGCTGTCTGACTCCCTCACCATGGCACAGGTATTCCTCCTACCCAGAAACACCTTTGCCCACAGCCTCAAGGCACAGAGCTAGACCATCAGGAAGCTGCCAGTTACTACAAGAACAAGGTGTTAAAAGCCACATCTCCCACAAGTAACTTTAAGGGGCATCATCCCCAAGTAGCACCAAGTAACTCTAAAGGGTGTCATCCTTAGCATGGTCAAACAGCCACCCAAACCACATACTTTTCATTCCTGCCCATTGGTCGTCTATGGGGCTTTGGTACCACTCACTTCCTAAATGCTCTGACGTTATTAACCTGGAACATCAAAGGAGCTGCAGCTGAGCAGGGCTGGTGTCCCTAACTGTAATGAAATACAAGAGAGTTGGGGAGAGCAGATCATCTTGTCCTTAAACCACAAGGGAGCCACACACAGGCTAGAGCTTTTCCCAGTCACTCCTCCACCATGAGCTCTGCCTCCCTGCTCATGCTCCCTAGCAGCTCACATGTAGAAGAAAGCAGCATGGCTCATGAACTTACCCCAGTATGCCTGCAGTCACAAACACCACCCAGAGGTGGCCTAGGCTCAGAGTGAAGGTGTAGACTATCATTCCCACCAGAGACATGATATAGACAATCAGTGTTGTCTGTCTGCAAGAAAAAGCAGAGATGGAATTTTATCCCAGTCCTCCTTTCCACCTATGGATCTTGGTATAGTTTCCATCGCTTGACTAAAACAAAATATGTTGCAAGACTCTGACACCCTTACCACAAACAGAAGAACTAGACTAGCAGAGAGCATGGAAAGGCCTGCACATGCAGCAGAAGCAAGAACAGGACCTAGGATTTTTCACTTCCCTACCTCATGATCAGGGGCTTTGCTCCCTATGGAGTCAGAGCGAGCCAAGGGAATTGAGCATTCCCAAACAAGAAAGCAAAAGGAAGAGGTGATAACACTGATGCAGTGTTATGGGCCTGTGTTTTTCAGTGCTAACCAGAACACCTTTTATTGCTTCTTCTTTCTGTGTTTAAACTGCCCCTACTGTACACAGAAAGGGGATGTGCAAGCCAAGTTGCCCTCACAGCCTCGCCCTCGAGCCACTGGAGTGTTTAGCAGGGCTAGTGCCAGTCCCACAGCCCACAGCAGCTGACCCACGAGCTCTTGTCACTGGGCAACGGGGACAAAGAGACCCTGTGCCCAGGAAGCATGCCAGGCAGATCCTGTAACAGCCAGACGTGCAGCCTGGCCACACTGAGGAACACAGTGCACTCGGTGCTGTGAGACACATGCAGCAGCCCAGGCCAGCTTTCCTAGAACCAAAACATCAGTAACTGCCATCCCTGACCAGACACCAAGGACACCCCACCCACATCCAAAAACCAACATTCTTTTTAGCACAGGAGGAAGCAAATAGCCCTTCACAGGGGAGGAGGAGGGAGGGGAGGAGGAGGGAGGGGAGGTAAATCCTCTGCCTGACAAATACCACCAAGATATTGAAAGCAGAGCAGTTAACAACTGACAAAACTTTTTGGCCACCGTCTTTTAAAAGAAGTTAAATGTATAAACACAAGACCCTTGTGTACTTTCTACCAAACTTTAGTTTCAACCTATTAAAGAATGTGTTTGTTATCAGTCCCTAGATTACTACCAAAGAAAATAAATCTCAAACTATTTTTTTTTCCTTTTTAATGCAAATGGCCACTGTCACAAATCCATCCCTAAGCAAGCAGGCAGTATTATATTCTTTAATAAAATGTTTCGGGTACACTGAGTTACTACAGATAAAACTAGAGCATTCCAGCTAACGTTGTGTCCTCCCTCACTACTACAAGGACTGAAGTTAGTGGGGCTCATACATCAATTCTTATCCAAATATAGTCTTGAGAAGCTAATTTCAGACTTAAGCTCTCAATCCAAGCTTACAAATGTTCACCAGACATTTAGCATATTTGACGTATGGAAATAGACTCTATAACTCAAAAGTTATAAAGTAGGTAAGTTTATTCCACTATGTCTTGTCTAATATCCTAAGCAGAGCAGTTTTTCTGCTGATCATGATAATAAAACGCTTAGTTCCCTTTTTCCCCCCACCATTTCTTGTCTAATAATAAAACCCACAAGCAGCATTCTTATGCAAGCCCTTGCTGAGAGGCAGAACTCCTTTTAGCAAACAGTCTACATTTTAAAATTCTTAATATGTATAACTAACCATTATTTTCTATCTTTCATTATTCTTACCCCATATCATGTTGAAAGGCTAAACAACATTTTAACTATGACAAGTAGTTTTGTTTTGTATCAAAGAGGTAGGCAAATTCCTTAACCTCCAATGCTGTATCATTTCTAGAATATGTTCTTTCCAGTGCTTTCATAGAGGAAAAAAAGTAATCTGTGAAGGAAGCACAAAGGGGCTGCATATTTCTGCTGTAACCCATTCTAGGCTGCAGAAGGAGAAGAGCTGAAAGACTGACAGGAATTAGTGAGTAGCCCCAGAAAGTGGAAGAGAAGCAGGTAACGCCTTTTCCTGCTCACTACAGGTTCCTCAGATACCTCCTGTGGCTTCTTATGGCTTCCGCCCCTTGACAAACAGACATGGAGGAGAAGTTCTGAGTAGGAAAAGGGATCAGGGCTAGAGTTACAGCTCCCTGGACTGCACAGACCAAGTTTGGATTGGATGTTCCTTCCACAAACAGAAGCCTCCAAACGATACTTCAGTCAGTACTGAAATACAGTACTGGCCTTCAAGAGGCAGCTATGGCACTAAGAAGCTTTAAGCTCTGCCAGCAAGGGCACTTGGCATATGAGGTTTTGGGGTTGTTTTTTTTTTTTTCCTCCCTGCAGCCAGTTTTGGTCTCAGTGCAGAGGTCTTGCAATAGTCTCACCCAGTACCCAAGGCTTATGGGTCAAGTATTCTAAGTAGTTTGTATCTGATTCACTCTGTCAGTTGCCAACAGTTGCACTTTGTGTCTCATCTCCATGCAAAAGTGATGAATGTGGTCAGGACGTTCTTTCATATTGATGCTATGTCATTAGTCAAGCTGCAAGAAAGAAGTTCCCAGAACATGCAGCACCCACTGAGAACTAGAGCAGGCAGGCTTATAGAAGTAGGCAGCTCTTGAAGATGTTCTCCACTGGAACTGCACAACTAAGCAGGGAACAAAAATAGAGAAAAATCTTTCATCTTGTCATGGGTACATCTACCACACATTAGCTGGCTCTAGGAGACTATGAGCATCAACAGACCCTTGTGACAGAACCAGACCCACATTTGAGTGCTGTGGAAATCACACACCAAAAGTGCCCTGAAGCCATGGGCTGAGCTGCTGGCTGCTCACTGCAGTCTCTAACTGGGATTTGAACGGACTGCCCTGAATACAACCCTCACTGCAGGAACGGCCTCAAGCACACAAGAAGACTTCCGCTAAACCAGGCTCTAACAAGACTGTGCGCCCTCGAGCATATCACTGATGATAAAGAAAAAGGAGATTTAGTGCCCAGCAGTCCAAGAAAACCCAAAAATTTCAGAAAGTGTTTAACTGAGACACATGTAGACAATGGTGCATAAGGAAACAAAGAAACCCCTGGGGAGGAGGCAGGGCATTTCTGAGAAAGTGGCCTTTGTCACCACAGTTCACTAGAGGAGGAGAAGAATGCTCTGTGGCCCTCGGGGCACCAGGGCATGGAAGAATGCCCAGTTTTGCCTGATAAGCCTCTTATTGTAGCCATAAATATCTTATGGGAGGAAAAAATACGAAGATAAGCAGATTCACAGAGGACATTTGCACAGCGCTCTGTAGTGTTTTTAACAACCTGTTGCCATGGTGGCCCTACAGGGACTGATAATTATCTTTGTCTGGAACAGGCACCCCAGGCTCCTTAGTGGGCTGACTGGTGCCGTGAGTGCAGGCCAGAAGTTACACATCCTGCTACGCCACCTTGGGACAACCGGGGTAAACCTCCCTCTGTGCTCCGGGGTGTGGGAAGGAAGCCCAGTGCACCCACGTGGAAGCAGCTCTACAGAGGCACCAGATGCCAAGTCTCTACAGAGACTTGGTGCTATGGAGGCACCAGCTGCAGCAGAGCTGGGGGAGATGTGTGAAGCAGCTGACGTGCCCGTCACTTAGGTGAACCTAAGCTGCCCTGATGTTCATTTTCCCTCCCAGCCACATTCTCTACCCTTCTGAAGAGGCAGATTAAGGGGCTCACACAAGGGACTGTGAGAAAATAGAGAGCCTGGGCAAAAAAGCCAGCCAGGGCCAGCACCTTCAGGGAACAGGACTGAAATGGAGAGCACAACTCCTGCTGTTCATATAGCTCCAGGGGAAGCTCTAGAGTAAGGAACGGGCACGGCCCAGCCCAGCAGTGTCACTTGGGCAAGGAATGCCAAAGGGACAGGATCAGTCTCACTGGGGATTAGAGCTGTGAAAACACTGAAGTCAAGCAATGTCTGAAGCAACAAATGATCAAGGGATGGGGAGAAGGCCATAGCCATGTGCCACAGCTTTAATTGCTCATTGGGATATTGTATGCAGCTCTAGAGTGCTATGCTGTATGGGCTCGGATGACAGATGGGCTCCAGAGGCTCTGTCATAAGGACGGCACATTCTAGGCTGCAAAAGACCTTGAACAAAGGCCTTGTGCCAATACTCCCAGAAGGATCTCACTGCTGAAGTCGTTGAGGTGTCATATGCTGGTAAAGGGAAGAACTGGAGAGGGCTGGTTTGGTTTTCACAACTCCCTCATACTTTGGCACTCAATTTCGTGCCACTTTCTTCCTGCATGAAGGTCACAAAAAAGGACGGCCTTGGTAAATTATTTATGTAAGACATGGCCATCTTACATAAATGGAAGACATTTATGTAGGACAAGGTGAAGGCATGTGCATTACACAAGGACTAACCTGGCCAAGGGGAACAACAAGAAGACCCAAACTGCAAGCCAGGCTAGGCTGAGAGCATTCACCTTTCAGTGAAAAAAAAAATGAGTACCCCATTCTCCAATATCCAAGTCTTTCCTCCCTCCACCAAATTTTAGCATACTTTGGGCTTGTGCAGACTTAAGTTTAAAACACCACTTGGGGTCCTCTGCCTAGTCATCACAGAGAGATCTTTGTTTCTGATTTCTTGCTTTACAGAGATGCAGCAATGACAGGAGAGAGCCAGCTGGACCCAAGGCCATGTTAACACTGTCCTTAAAAGCAAAGCATGACCAAAGAGAAGTGCCGATTAATCCAGTCTCCAAACATCTGATTGTGAGCCAGACTCCCCTACAAATACCAATATGTACACCCAGCTTTTTCCAGGTGTCACAACCCCACCTCTCCTCTGAGCCTGGAACCTGAAGGACATACATGGAAACCCATTTAATTTGATGTCAAAACACATTTTTTTCAAAGAGGTAGGCTGTTCTCAACAAGCCAGCCCACCAGAGGCCCCAGTTCTGCAACCACTCGTGTGTCACAACTTAACTTGCGTATTAGTATGGGCCAAATCTGTGCCTGCTAATTCCAAAAATAAGAACAGTTCAGGGGCTGCTGCAGGGACTTGCCTGCCAAATAAAAGCAAGAATGCAAGGCCATTTGGTGCCTGAGCATGACAGATGGGGGAAGCCTGACTTAGCAGAGCCTCACCCTTTTAAGGAACTGCTGATGGGACAGTAAAGATCAAACACGCATGTAGAGCTCTGCAGTTCCTTCTGTTATTAACCTCCCCCTGCTCCCCTCAATCACAGCTGGATCCCATTTATTTGCTTCCCTCCTCCAAAATTACTAAAAAAAGGACTTGACATCTTTCCTTCCTAATTTTCATGCGCTTACCGTTTTGTTCCTGACACTATCTAAGCAGCGGAGGGAAGGGGGAGAGTACCCACCTAGAACATCTGGCATCTTGACTTTTTTTTTTTTTTTAATAGACTTTTAAATGAGGCTAAATAAAGACTCTGTAGCACTCAAAAAATTTTGCTGGTTCCACAGAAATCCACTTGCAATGGAAAACAAATTCTTAGCGGTGTTTTTCCTCACCTAAGGCTAAATCTACTTCCAGATAGTCCCTGGGGTCTATAGGATAAATTCCATTGGTGGCACAGCCCTATTTTTCTGCACTCTCAGCCAGCTCTGCCCACCTGTGTGGTCCCTTCAACCAAGCAGGGGCCATGAAGTAAATCCAAGAATTTTTTTTCCCCCCTCTTGAATTCTGCCCAATGTCAAGTTTCAGCTCTGCCTCGTGATCCACAAAGCTCAGCCTTAGTGCTTGCAGCCTAGCTCCACTTAGGGAGAATCAGGACGACCATGCCCCCCAGCAGTGCCCGTTGAGGCTACCTTACCACTAGCCCCAGGCGGGAAAGACACAAGTTGCACTGCACAGTTAGCTAGTGCAGTTTGTACCAGGTGTGTTTCTATGTCCCAGAACTGCCAAATGAGAGCTACTTGGTGGCACACAAAGATCAAGAAACAGCAACAAGCGACCTGCCAATCTCTGTTTTAGTCATCTGCTCCTCTTTTTTAGCATGCCCAGGAGTCCTCAGCTACCATTCTTTCTTCTTAGAGAAGCCCATTTTCTTTCCACTTTTGATCCCTGTACTTGACAGCTAGGGCCGGAGGCTACTTCAGAAGCTGCAAGCCCACAGCTAGCCAGATTCATCTGACCTGCTCAGAATGTGCTTTTCTAGCTCAAGGAGGATAATGGCAGTGGGATTCCTCCAGGTGAAAAGCTGCTGCAAGGAAAGGAAGTCCAAAGTTGCCTTCAGCTCATCCCAGTAAAGCCACCTTTCACACAGCCTGCTCAGACAACAAGTTATAGCATGGTTCTCAAAGCCAGCATGGGAATTGAAAAGCTGATTACACTGACCCAAACACAGGGTAGGAGAGGCACTTTCCATCCCCTGGGACATACTACAGAGGTCTGTCAGTGAGATCTGAGTTCCTGAGGATTGGGAGCTGCAGGACACCTAAAGACTCTTAGCTGTCCCTTTGCAGAGGGCAGACCTACCTCCCCAATCTACCAAGGCAGCAAACCCAGAATGATCCACCCACAACCCTGATATCCCTTACGCCTGCCCTAAATACAGCAATGCACCCTCCACAACGCCTCTGCGTGCTGGATTCAATGTGCCTTTCAGTAAGCCAGACAAAGAGTCACAGAGGCTGGTTTGTAAGGGCTGAGAAATAGTCTGGTACAGTGTCAGTTCTGACTGTGCCAAGAACTCTCTCATCCCTGACAAAGCTGCTGATGAACCATCTCATCCTCTGCCCTGCGCCTGCCCTGGGACTGCTAGGACCAGACTCTGTATGGGCCCAGTGCAGACTAATGCAGCTCTAAACTTCACTTTAGACTAACTGGATTTTGAAGAACCATATTTTTTTCCTTCAAACTCTCCCAATGGTTCAATCCCAGGACTGACAACTTGCAACTGCACAGGCTTGCTCCTTGCACAATAGCGGGGACCAGCAGTCACTAGGGGCACAGAGGCAAATAAGGGACTTACTTGTATGTTTTGGTTCTGTCCAACCAGATGCCGGAGATCAGAGCCCCAACCATCCCTGACAGGATTATGGTGAGTCCAATCCTGCCAGCATTCACCTCCTCCCCCTGTGGTGAGACACACACACACAGTCATTGTTGTCATTTAGGGTGTAAAGGAGCTGTCTTTGCTAGAGCTCACCAGCTTTTACATGGGATAGTGGAAAGAACTAAAAGAACCAATGCTTTCCTGCCAGCCAACCAACTTGTGCCAAAGCCAGCCAGAAGTGCTGTGGCATTGCATTTTTCACAGACTCTCCTTTGGCAGCCAGTGCTGGACAACAGCAAGCATCAGAGGGCCATGAGGTTGGATGCACTTACTGGGTAGTGATTCAGAGTGGACAGGCCGTAGAAGCAACCTGTATTCAGACCTGAGGGGGGGATAAAAATGCAGCACATTCAGAGCCTGCTACTCTCCTGCTGGAGAGTGAAAGGGTAGAAATGCAGAGAGACAGAGAGATCTTTGGAAGCAGCGATCCGTAACAAGACTGCCGAGTCTCAGGAGAGCCAGCAGGACTGGCCAGACATAGGCCACTGAAATACATGCAGACCAAGGACAGAGATCTCAACGTACAGGAGGAAGCACCCTGCAGTTTCAGGATGGTTCTCACCTTAGCAGATAGAGGAAAGGCTGTGCACATTTCTGGTACTAAAAGGTCTTGCAAGTCCTTCATAGGGTCTCAACCTCTCCTCACAGCCAGATCAGTCTTTATTTAGCCTTGGAGCTTTCTCCTCCCCCCAGCCAAGGTAAAATACTAGAAAAGCACCTGTCTCAGCATCACACCTTTAACAAGGACTTAGGATTCAGTGCCATTGACCTGTGTATTTCCCTCCCAGAGAAGACTCTGATAGCATTTTCCCTGCTGGAAGCCAGAAAAATACATCCTCTCCAAGCCAAGAAACACCAGAAGGCAAGTAGGAGCAGAGCCAATGGTGAAGTACAGACAGCACTTCCCCTGGGCACCTGGGGTGTGTGTGTCTGCATAGGAAAAGTCTTGCATTTTAAAAGATACCACTGAAGCCTGAAAAAAAAAAAAAAAAAAAAAAAAAAAAAAAAAAAAAAAAACTGTGAAAGTAATAGTCTTTCTGAAAGGGAAGTTAGATTGACTGTTACAGGCATCAGCCACCTGGCGAAGGTTTCTCAGTATCACCCAAGGTGAGAATGGAAACTGTTGGGGTTATACTGGTCAAGCCCCATTCAGACACTCTGCTCCAACTTATGCGTGACTCTGGTCGAGTTAAACACCTTCCCAAAGGTCACAAAAACCAGAGTTTTGCTTACAGCAGACAGGAACATTCACATGAGCGCTGGACCAGCAGAAGCATAACGGCCACACTCTCACCTTGGGCGATACTGAGAAACCTTCCCCAGGTGGATGGAGTCTGTAACAGTCAACACAACTTTCTTCTCAGAGAGTCATTTACATTTGCAGTTGGTTTCTCTTCAAGGCTTCAGTGATCCCACTGGGGTGGAGGGATGGGGGCAGATTTCACTACTGTAGCTCACACACCTATAGGCTCCATAAGGAGGCATGGGTTTAAAAATCCTGGCACAGATGCCTGAAATCCTGGCAGAACAGATATATACAAAATTGCCACTTCTTTCTTGCCTCTTACAGCCTCAGCTAAAAGCAGAAACATCGCAATGCAGAATACAGAAGTGCAGTCTAGCAGGCAGAGCTTTGACAAAGGGAACAAAACCCTGAGGTCCCCTAACCCTGAAGTACTCAGCAATCCAGCACCTAGCCCACTCCTTCACTGGGACATTGGATACCCATTGTCCTACACAGCTCCTGAAGCACTCCAAGAAGCCACAATACTGGCAGCTGGAGAACATAATACACTTCCTTCACACTATCTCTGACATTAAGCAGGGCTCCCTCCATGGACAGGTGGCACAAAGAGCAGATAAGAATCTTATGCAAGTGATCCCAGATAAGCCAATTGCCTGTGACAAAGCTCCCTGCTCCAAAAGCTCGTGTCAGAAGGTTAGAGGAGAGGCTAGTAAGTTGAGTGACATGCTCTTTAGAAAGGAGGAATCCACCCAGTCCTTTCCAAGAGTTGCTCAGAAAAGGCTGAAAACTCCACCAGAGCCAGAGCAGACAGAGAAGGGACAGAACAATTGGAAACCCCACAGTAAGGAGGTGCCCTCCAGCCTTGAAAGCTGCTTCTTTGCAGCCTTGGGGTAGGGCAAAACAGACCACAAAAGTCTAATTTGGCTACATCCTATTCCACCTCTGGAGCACCCTGCTCACTAGGATACACCACAAACTACAGAGTCAAGACATGGGAGTGTGGCAGAACAGCAATGTTCTTCTGCCCACTACTGCTTCACTTCAAAGCTGGGCATAAACATAGATCAGTCATTCGTGTACCTCTACTCCTTGCCCAGCCAGGAGGACAGCAGTCATGTGGGCACAGCCAGACACTGCTCTGGGAGCTGATGCTGTCACTATGCCAGCTTCACAGCAGCTCTGTGTTGCCTGCAGTTCCCAAGGGAGAGGAGGGCCCCTGCTCCCAGGCTGGGCAGAAAGCTATGTAGAGTTGGCAGCAACACTTGGCACCAGTCAGGCAAAATATTCTAAGAATCAAGACAATATACTAAATTTGCATTTGTGATGGCTGCAGAAGTTGTAGGCGTTTCACAGGTCACAGTTGCACGGTGAATTTTCTCTGTGAATTACATCTATTTGAATGTCCATAGAACAGGCAAGGGCTGTTTCCAAATGGGGCAGTCCTCCTCATCTGCATGGACAAATGGGCAAAACCAGAACTAATATCTGGGAGCATAATATCTAAAGGGAAGTTACCATGATTTACTTACGATGTGCTGTAGAAGAACATTGTTGAGACCTCTCAGTGTCTCCTCTACTTTACAGAGGCCAGAAAGGGGAAGTTTATTGCCTATGGCTCCAAAAGGAGCCATTTCATTGATCTCCCTCTTCTTCACCCTCATCATGTTCCAGGACAACAGTTCCTTACGCAGATCTGACTGCCTTGCCTCCTCACTCTCCCATCATCTTTCCAAATTCTAATTCTTTGGGATATTCTCACCACTTCCACTTTACCAGGCTTTCCTACCCTTCTGCCTACTGTCTCCCAGTAGCGATATGCTCTCCAGTGCAGAGCCCAACACAAACTCAGAGTTTCTTAACACCCACCCCATGTTATGCCTCAGCTTCACGGAAGCAATGTCAGCAGCCTTTGGGAAAAGGTTGTGTGAGGGTTTTCCTGAAAAACCGTTCGCTAGCACTAGCATAGCTGCAGTGCAACCAACATTTTCAGCACTGCAAGTCTTACCACAGGAAAGGAATCAGCAGCTGCTGGTGACAGCAAGACCTTAGAGATCGGCAAACCCATTCTGGCGCAGCACCATGTAAGGGTCCCCATTCTTTCTACATCCTAGAAAGATGAGCAAGCATGTTCCCCCTTCTCTCTCCTGACACAGACTATCCTAATACAAAAGCTAAGAGAGGCTGCAGGTATCTTTGTGTTAGCTAGGAAGGATGACTCTGTTGCACTCATGTGGCTGAAGATGTTTTAAACCTTGGCCAACATAACTTTTGACTCGAGTAGGAAAAACTAGCCCCATTTTAAAGCCAGACTACTTTAAAATAAAAGTTTCACTGCATAGTTCCCTCTCTGAGTAACAATCACCATCTCAAATCAAGCTGGAGATTGACATGAGGCTGACAGAGAAGAACAGAATAAACGCACAGATCAGCAGG
>NW_008586475.1:0-14184 GCF_000691845.1 Merops nubicus | reverse complement strand
AGCAGGAAGAGAGACAGAATTGTGAGCCACTGAGCAGCTTTTCCACGTTGTTTGTGACTGCCAGGAAGGAGTTATCCAAGGGAGGTCAGATTCTAACGCTCTTCATACTGAGAACACTCCTCTCTCCTCTAGGACTTTCAGAACTAATGCTTTCCCCTTGCTTTTCTCTGGAAGGTGAGTGCAAACTGAGCAGATGATACAATCCAACTTTTGGACACAGTCTGCCTGGCAGTTTTTTCTATCTCCACTTTCTGAGAGGACATCATTACTATTGGAAAAAAAAAAAAAAAAAAAAAACCACACCACACAAACAGCAGCTGCAAAGCAAACCAGCAGAACTTAAGGGCCATCTGAGAGGGGCATTTCTGGAATACTACTGTACTGAGAAGGAAGAAGCGATTTCAACAACTCCTAAGACCACTACCACCCTCAGTAGGTACAAAGCCACCATCTTACTCTACAGCCTTGATACTCATCAGGTTCTTTGGGCAAAACTGCTGGCAGAATGGCAGAACTTCCAGCACTATTTAACTTTCTCACTGACGGGCCTCCACAGCAAGCTGGTAGGACGTAAGGACAGAACTCCCTGCAGACTAGCTGGCTACAGTATATACCCTGTTATACAGCCAGTCGTAGACCACATGGCCTTTCTTCTGAAGTGAAAAATACTATTCCGCATGACAATTCAGTGCAAGGAACAAATTCAACACATCACACCACCCTCAGAGAAACACGCCAAGACTGCTGAAGAGAAACAAGCAGCAAGTACAGTGTGCAAGGACAGGTGGCAAAAGATGTTCTCCAATCCTTTCTTTCATTTGCTTCAGAGACTGACAAGGAAGCTGACTCAGTCTGGACATCTGCATGCTCCACATGATCTCTACTGGGATGCCTGGCAGCCACGGATTTGCCTTGGGAAATGACTTTGACTCAGTGCTGTGACTTGCATTCAGACACAGCTCCATACATTTCTTACATAAGCACTTGGATGAGTTAACTGCAAGTAACTAATTGACCAGAAAAACAGACACCAGGAGAAGGAATTTCCCTGAACAGAAAGCAGTAAAAGACTGGAAGGACAGTAGTGGGGGCATATTGTCCTCCGTGTGCTTGCCTTGCTTTTGTTCTTCCCGGGGCATTTGCTTGTAACCACTGTTGGAAATTACTGGGCTGGAAGGATTCCTGGTCTGTAGCAGTACAGCAATCCTTATGCTCCCCAAGAACACCTCCAGGCGCTGGCAGAGCATGGAGAGGGAGGAAGGAGAAGCTAAGCATATCCAGCAACAGTAACTGCACAGAAGAAAAGCCAGACCTTACCGTAAGTGACCATAAGGAGCAAAAAGTTGGTGTTGCGGAGCAGACGGAGGATGGACTGCACATAGGAGTACTCCTCTGTTGGTCTCGACTGGATCATGGCCTGAGCTCGGCTTGGAGGGTACGGGGGCTTCTCCTTGAAGACTGAAACCAGACACAAAGTAATCTGTTTGTAACAGTGCAACCAGGGAGCCTGAGCACGCACACACACTGGCTAGAGACATTTGAGGGATGGCAGAGGGAGTAGTAAAACAAAGTGTACAAAACACACCCACCATCATCCTTAAGCTTTGATCTCTGTGCATAAAACTGTCTAGGAACAAGAGAGAAGAGGTTGTCTCCAACAGTAACTCCTGCCACTGGCGAAACACCTTGCCTTCAACTAGCTTTTTGTGTAGACCGTGTCTGGCAGCAACAAAAGACTTCTCAGGACTACAGAAGCCTTTGTCTCCAGGAGGATAGCCAGCCAGCTAAAGTGTTGCATGGAATTACAAACACAGAAATGGAATAGGAAAAGCCAGCTGGCAAAGGTGGCCTGTTGTTCTGCAGTGCCCAGTGCCTAGGGAGCAAATACCTATGCCAGGTTTTACTTCAGGCCTGGCACTTCTTAGACTGGCAAGCCATCTACTGTCCCTAACTAGCATTAAAGTAGCATCCAAAAATCCTGGTCACAGGCAATACTGCTATACCAGGTGTTAAACAGACATTTCTTACCTTGCCTGTTCCCTGCCCTAGATTCTTTAAAGCCTGTATCTGATTCAGCCACCAGGCAATATAAACAAGCTGGCAACAGGAGCCTATTAAAAAACAACCACCACCACCACCTACATGAAGTTCAGCAGACAAGCTCTGCTCTGCAGTGAGCATGCCAATCTTTCATGTTCAAGATCTGGCTTCCACTTCACAAGTTAAGCCGGGGAATTGCACCTCTGGTGTCCTGCTACTGCCCTTAATGCTTCCTTCTCTCCACTCATAACTGGTTGCCTTTTTTCCTTGTGGGAACAGCTTATTCCTGCAATGCCATATAACTTGCCTCTTTCTGCCTACTCTTAACAGGTAGTCATGTCCAAGACATAACCCAAGGCCTTAGCTCCCTGTCTACAGACAAGATGACCGTGAAGCCTGGAAGATTTCAGTTGGCTTTTAGAGGTCTTACTCATAATTAGAGTTTTATTATGCAGGCAATCAGAGACTCACAACTTTTTGTACTCCCTTCTTCACCTGCTGTTCACCAAGGGCTTGAATCAGTAAGATATGGTATTGCATGACCCTGTCAGCTGTGTGCTAGGACACATCCCCAGATGACATCCCCAGCCCAGTTCTTAACACGCACCTCTCACATACACACAGGTTGATCTTATCAGTCCCACTTGGTTTCATTTGTCCCACCTCCTTACCTATGACAACCAGGATGAATAGGGCTGTTGCCGTGCCTGCAGTCATGAAGAACATGATGCTGATGTGGTAGGCCAGCTTCTCCACATCCTCCACATTTGGAACCAGAACTGGAGGCACCAGGAAGCCCAAAGCAATGCCGAGCTGAGCAGGAGAGAGGGGACACACAGGGGTGTGACATGAAACCACACTGCCACCACCCCACAACCCAGGTCCCTGATGCCCAGTAACAGCTCAATTGAGCCTAACCCAATTTCACAATCAAGGTAAAAGTATTTGCCACCCAACAATTAAAAACTGAAAAGCCAGACACTCATTGCAATTAGGCCACAAGAGAGGTCCCCTCACTGCACTCAGAACTGTCAGGATATTCAAGGCAAGGTTTTGCAATATAATTGAGCAGATTGAATATCTGCTTCCATGAAAGCGGAGGTCTTGCTTTCCCTGTCCTCCCCCATGCATTTATGTTCCTGTCCACACACACAAATCCAATTCCTTATCTTGCATCTGCTCTTGTGGTGGCCTCATCACCTGGCAATTTTGCTCATGAAAAATGGTAGAAAACAAGGTCATCGAAACCCACCACAATTCTTTGGTCGGTTAATGAGCTGAACCAATTTAGTTTCCAGCCAGACAAGCACAAGGACTGAGACAGAAACCTGCCCACTCCCAATGAGCAAGACATTAATCTGGCTCAGCCACTCTAAGACATCATTTCCTAATGAGCCCTCTCCTAAGACAAGGCTCACCCTACGATCACCAGAAGAACCTAGAAAAACATCGTGGTTGAGAGCAACGGAAGTGCTGACACTTCAGTGGGGATGTTAGGGCTTTCAACTCCACACCTGTTTCTCCAGGACAGCAACAAGCAGCTGTGGCAGTACAGAATTTTCCATACTGATAAATGGGACTGACAATGGAACAGACCTTCAGTGTCACCCTCAAATGGGAAAGAGAATTGCTCGGGGAGAAATACCTGCTTTGGTGCTTAGGGGCACTTTTCAGAAAGTGGGAGCCAAAGTGCACTCAGCACATTTGTGAGTACTGTGAGCACAAGAGGAGCCTACAAAAGCCACTTTCCCAGTCTGTGTTTCGCTGTTTTTTCAATCACCATTTGGTTCCCAGGCACTGTGTATTTATTTCCCTGATACTCTGGCCCTTCCCAGCACTTGCAGCCCTCTCAGATATCAGAAAAAGAGCAATGCTCAAGCTCAGCTCTTCCTTGCTCTCAAGGCTCTGCATGCTCACCTTTGTTTGGGGCAAAAGACATTTTTTGTTCAGCAACAGCCTAAATTTTTGTTATTTGCTGATTTAAGACTATGTTCTCTGTTATGAACAGTGACAAGGCCCACACAACAATCTCCAACAGAGGGGACTGAGAAAGCACCCCAAGAAAGAGAAATACCAGGTGACCATACAGCCGTTCTCATCCTTGCTTGAAACAGACTTCCAAACTCTTTTGCAAGCTGTACCATTTGCCTGGAGTCAGGAAAGCAGTAACAGTACCAGAACAGTGCTAACTGAACCAAGGCAGATTAGCAGCATAAACCCACACACACACACAGTGGTTATTTGTGCTAGACCAATACAGCCTCTACAGATCCACTGCCCTCATCACACTAAGGGACCAAGTAGGAGTATGCAAAACATGGAAATGAGGAAACAGTCAAATTAAGCCCATTGCATTCATCACTTCCTTATAGAAAACATTAGACCAATAGGAATCAATTAGCACCACCATAACCAGTTGTTCTATGATAATGGACTGGAGAGGATACTATTAATGCCTCACTGGGAACTGAACAGCAGCAAGACAACACCAATAGCCAGCTGCTGCCTTACAGAAGCATTCTACAGTGCTTAATGTCTTCACTGTCCCTAAAAAGGGTCTGTTACTCTCCAGGTATGGAAAGAAAGGACTAAGGCAGGCAAGGCAGCCAGTGGGAAGAGTCACCAAAAAGTTTACAGATGTGCCCCACCAGTTCAGGGTACTGTCAGGAATAAGAACATTCACAGGTTGGTTAAACTGAATGAAGACAGTCACAAGTTGTGCTGTCCCAGATACCAAATCAAGAAGTGAAAGAGCTTAGTAAGAGATTTAAGAGACTATTAGGAAGGTTAAAACTTCCTAACACCAACACAGCATAGGCATCCTCTGACACAGGACTAAACTTGCCAGAGCTCAACTTAATTCATACATGGCCTGTTCCAAGCCTCTTGTCTCAGCGAGTCAGGGCTGCTCTCCTCCTTTGCAATGCATGTGGACCCCTGAGACTCTCTGACTACCAGGGAGCACAACTATTAGGTGTATTAGAGGCTTCAAGCTCTGACCTTCATTAAGTTGCACATCTCCCCCTTCCCTGTGCAAGGGAAGCTGCACAGAAAAGGCAACAGCACCAAACACAAATGCTCACATTTACTTTGCCCTGCTTTGTGGCCAAAGTGTAGGCCTGTGGCTCTGGCATGCCTGCTTAGCCCAGGACACAGCCACACTGGGCTTCATCCATATCTCTTTAGCATTCCCAAATATTCAAGCATTGAGGAAAAGACACTCAACATTGCTCCTTTCCATTCGAGCGAAGAGTCCTACTAGCTCTTACATAACAGGTCTCACACGTGCACTTCCACCCTTTACCACATAAGCTCTAAATACATCTTCCTGGAAATTGCTCCTTGTTTTATCACTGTTTCATTTATGTAAGAAGTGGCCTGGATTCCTCTCCTAGGTGCTTCTTGCTTCCTTTTCTTTGCAATCACGTGCTAGCCCCATGAGCCGCTGAATTGCAGCAACACAAGAACAGGAAAGGAGAAGAGACCCACGCTTTATTCTGACCTCTGACATAAGTTTCTCAAGGACGAGTTTCACTCTTTTCAGGTCTCACTCTAGCTTCTCCTACCCGAAAAAAACAAGATTCATGTGATGTTCCTAGCAGACAGGGTATTGAGAATCTGTTTTGCAAATCATTTGGAAATTCTTTACTTGGAAGTCCTATAGTCATCACTTCTTATAGAATGAGAGGCAGGTTTACTCAGCTTTCTTAGACACTGCTGGTGTCTTTTCAGAAGACCTAAACAATTTTTCTAACCATAAATGGATCTCTTCCCCTCCCCAAAAAAGAACCACTTTTATCCACCAGGAATTTGTTAAACCTTTGAGAAAGACTAGGTGGTAGAAGGAGGGAGGGGAACTCTCAGTAATCATAGCAATAGAAGATACATTTTATATTTCAGAGCAACTGATGTTATTAATCCTATGAAGATTAGGACCCTTCACTTGACTAAAAGTAAAGATTTTCTGAAGGATACTCACAGACCCTGGATCATTCATATCATTTTTAGCAACAAAGACAAGCTCAACAACACCGCAAGTATTACACAGCACATACTTTAACCTTTCACAAAGAGCCCAATTCTCAGCAGGCCAGTGCCCACATCACCATCACCCTAACAGACAACACTGTAACCCGTTAACCAGAAAATTTAAAAATGTCTTAGTAAATGGAAAATAACTTTTCTCCCTTCTCCACATCTTTCAGGGCAGGGCTGGAAAAATAAAGCAATGTAAAACCAAGGTTGATTCTGCAACAGTCTGTGCTACCCTCCTTACAGAGGCCATCAGTCATTTGGGTTCCTAGTGCAGTCCCTCTTACCAGCATACATATTAGCATCCCCAGCCTTTGTACAGGCAGAAAGGTCTCCAAGTCTTACATAGATAGGCTCTAGTTCCCAAAATTCAGCACATCCCCATATCCAAAACACACAACACTTCAAGAATCTCTCTGCAGAAACCTGGCTGCTACCACTTTATTTTAAGAAGGCTTTGGGGTTATTTTTAAATAGAATAGCAGGGACATCAAGAACTATGGCAGAGTGCACTGTTCAGATGACTTATTCTTTAAAGGCTGATAATGGATAGAAGGAATGTATCTGTCAGGGACCATTCTAACAACAACATTATATTCAAGATTCAAGTGTATACAAGAACAGGCGACAAGATGAAGAGCAAGTGGCTAGTAAGATGGTATAAGTCTACCCAAAATCTTGAAATGGAAAATGGGATGACTGCACTGATTATCTTCCTTCAACAGATTTTTAGTATACAAACAGCTGAACTTAAAGTTATCAGCTGTTCATATGCTAAAAGTCTGTTGAAGGAAGATAATCAGTGCAGTATCAGCATAAAAATTGTAAATGATCAATGGAGGAGAGGGTCTCCAGCTCAAAGAAAACTAAGTCAGCAATAGGAATACAGGAGCCCTACAAAACTCCTTCAGTAAGCACAAATATTGACAGAGAAGACCACCCAACTGAGAAGGTCAACTGAAGTGTTAAAATAGAGGAAGAAAAAGATGCTGCAAAGGCAGAAAAAATACAACAGTGAGAAGTTCCAACAGTGCCCCTGCAGGCTAAATAAGCATCATGACAGGGATGACGCAGACTGCATTTTTGGATTCCGTAAATACTCTTTTCTCAGAAGAACCTAGAAGAGCCAGCACAATTTGCGATATAGACCTAGAGCTGCAGTGTGACCATGATCAATATTACACAAGAGTTTTATACTGTTCTCAAATTCAGCTTCCTTGAAGCAGCAGCAACAATAACGAGGAAAAAAAAAAAAAAAAACACCACACCCTACACCTCACCCTACCCTCCAAAGCACTATGCCACTATTTAACTTCCAAGAGGGAGTCCACAAAATCAAAAGAAGCTTGTTAAAAGGAAATGAAAATAAAAGCCAAAGAAATTAAATTCTTGCAAGAGGCATTAAGACTGTGTAAAGACACTTCATCAGAGACTCAGCGTAAGCCTTGAGAACATTGGCAAAAGAACTGAGAACAGAACGAAGGAACTACAGTTACATTTAAAAAATAAATAAATAAAACTTAAAAAAACCCACAATCACTACCCAACTGAAAAACTGGACATTATTCCTTCAAGCAAAGAAAAAAAGAGAGCAAGCTTGACCCAGGTGAAGCAAAACTGTACAGAGGCCAAAACAGGCTCCAGAACAACTTTACAAACTAAGTCAAAATTCTTCAAACACAGCAAAATCAGGACACCTTCCAGAAAGTCTGCAGGGCCGAAAGATGATCATGCAGATAGAAAGCATTCGAGAAGAAGGGAGAACTAAATGAAGTCTTCCAACAGTGTTCACAACATGATATTTGTGGGACATTTCCACATCAACAGAACCTCTTCACATGACAAAAATCTGAAGCATTATCAGCAGAAGATCTTAATTTATTTAAACAAAAGTCTTTTACAAGGCATCAGGACCATATGATATTCATCCAAGAGTTCAAAAGAAAAAGTCAACAGAAAACCTAAACTACTCACACACAAACACACCAAACTGCTAACTCTGATTTGTTACCAAATTCTCGAATCAGGAATGGAGGAAGGTAAAAGTGATGAGAATTTTTAAGAGGCCCAGCACAGGCAGGAGACCCAGAAATCCCCAGGGTCAGCAGCTCACCAGTTTGGCTAAATGCGCAAAGACTGTAGCCACTGAAAGATTGAAGTTTACGCACTGATGAACACCAACACAACAGGCTTTTCAGACATGATGGTCTCAACACAATCTCAGCAAGTTCCCAAGCCAAGACTTCGAAGAGTTCAGAGGATAAACTTATTTTTTACTCTCTCCCTTAGCACTTACTGCTGACTTGCCTGGGGCTGCCTGACAAATTTGGCCTGACCTAGGTGAGATGCTCCTCTGTTCTGATGCATTGTACTTTTCCAAAGGACAGGCTTTTGAGAAAAAAAAGGAAATAAAATCAACACAGCATTGGAGCTACTCTACCTTTCCAATTCCAGACTTTTAACAGGGCCCAGACTAATTTTGATCTGGGAATCAACCTCTCACACACACCGCCTCCCGCCCAGATCAGTCTGGAGAACAGAAGAAGAATATGACTACCCACAACCATCTTCTCTTTGAGGGACCTTTGTGAAACTCTATCAAATGCAATGTTTTAAAGCATGAATAAAAGCAACACTTCACTTGTACCAAAGACTTCCCTCCTGACAGCCCTAAACTGAGCCACCCACATGGCGCCACTGCCAAAAGCCTTCCAAGGGTCACAGCAACCAACTTCCCCGCAGGGCCAACACTCCATTTCTAATGGAACCTCCTCCATGGCCTCTGAAAGAGGAGAGCAGGAAAGATTAGCTAAGGAGATGCAGTACCAGTCTTCAATCATTTGCTTACAATGCACAGCACTACCTCTAATCCTCAACATCCACGTTAACCATGGAAGATAGGGAGTAGGAATCTTCTAGAAAACCAGAAGGACTACCATACTTTGGAAGAAAATTACTGATATTTCAAACATTTTAACAAGTCAGTACTTCTGTAAACATTGACTCACCTGTTTTCTGCCAGATATGTTTAAGCCTGCAGGACTTCACATTTTCAAGACATTCTTCTCCAGACACAGAGTGGAAATGTTTTTTTTATTATTACTATTATTATACTTGATTCTAAAACAAGTGGCTTCAGACACCAAGAACTTGGAAACAAATCCTGTGAGATTCCCCACATGAATTATGAGAACTGACCCAAACGAATTATACACCAGGGAGACCAAGGTTCTTGGTGAAAAGCCAACAGAGCAAGCCTGCACACTGCAACCATTGTTCTTCTAGGAACCTCCATCTCAGATAACCACCGCAGCAACAGACTGTTCCTGCACAGCCCACGCTAGCTGCCCTGCAGTGCAAACCAGCACAACGATGCAGAATGCGAACGGCAGTGGCAACAGGACACGTGTGACAGGCGGGAGCAGGGGGAAGCTGCAGTTTGCTGGAGCTGACCAAAGCGTTCTCGTTGCAGCAGAAAAGCCTTTACAGAGTGGAACAGAAGGCTCGCCTCCTCACAGCCTTGCTTCTACAAGAGAAAGGGGAGCTCTGAACCAAGCTCAGTACATACAGGACCTGTGCTAGATGCCTCTCCAACAGTTGTGCCAACATAATTAAATGCATCAGACCCGGATCTCCATTCCCCCAGGCAACCCCTTTGGGAAGTACCTACTCCAATATGCTGGGCAACACAGCCTCTTCTGCTGCTTGTCTGTCTCTTGTCAAAGCTCTGCCTTGCAGTGCTCTCTTCTTTTCTAACTACAGGTGCCTCCCACGCTATAACCATGACATTTCACAGGAGCAGCTAAACTTTCTGACCCTAAAACTCATGTATCACAATATGCAGAGAGCAGACAAACACCCCCTTCTCACACCCTGTGACTCCTACTGCACATCAGCTTCCCAATCCTTTGCTATCAGCACAGGTCCCAGCTGCCTTGCTATACAAAAGGCTACAGTAGAACTGAAAATACACAGATGAAGAGCTGTGTAAAGCAGAAGCTGCCACTCCCTACCCAGTATACTTTTCTATGGATTGCTGCCCAGAATATGCTTCTTCATTACTATTGAGAGTAAAACTAAAAGAGCTTGTTGAAATCCAGGTAGTCAGGAAGTCAATATATGTAAACGTTCACAAACCACACTTTTCTTGCAGTGTCTTAAGAAGCAAAAGGACCCAAGTTGTGAAATGAAAAATTTCAATCCAGGCCTTGAGATAAGATGGTGCTTAGGTTCTTTTTTACTCTCCCACTAATGTGAAAGATAATGTATTTCTTCAAATGGCACTTGCACAACCCAAGCTCTTCTGGAAGCGAAGCAAACTCCCTTCCCAGTCACACTTCTGCTTCTGTGGCATCCACTCATACTGCTTAGTATGATGAAGACTACTTGTCTATGCATGTCATTCAAGGCCTCTCAGCCTTGAGTGCACCTTCCCCTAGATTACTGGCAAAGAAATGCAACACAGCAAAACAGCAGTAGATAAGAGGGAGCATAGCAGAAGAGATAGCTACCTCAGTTGGTGCTGGAACCCTCAGTCGGTGCTGGAACCCTCAGTCGGGATACAACACTTTGGTCAAGGACCTACTACAGTCACCTAACACAGACAGTTCCAGGGGATCCTGCAGGGCAAATTCTGAGGGTACCACAGGGCAGACCCTCCAAGCAAAACCACTGCAGTCATTCATTTAACTCCCATGCATCTTCCACAGAACACAACCTAAAATCCAACTGCTTCTGTGAGGGAGAAGAGGGAGCTGCCTTTGCTGTATGGCTGGGAAAGGAGCACCACATGAAATGGAGAGAAAAAGTTCATTTCAGGCTCCAGTGTCCATTTATAGAAACACAGAAATTCCTAAGAAAGCCACAGTGCTATTTGGTCAGCACACCCTCCCACACTGAGCCACGTCCAGGATCTCAGAGAGCTGGCCACATAGCCCTTCTTGTGATCCAAGTGCTCCAATCCACCCTGCCCTTCTTTATAGGGAGAGAAAGGGGACAGGGCAGGAAAATGTCAACCATTAACTACTGCAACTACTAGCTCATCTTGGTTGCTTGTTAAAATATTCTCTATTCTAATAGCTAAAACCCTGGGAGATACAGTGCCAAGCTACAGAGGAATGTGAGGTAGATCACCACCACCATTTCTAACAGGTATCAAATCTCATCTGAAGAGATGGGGAGCCTCTAGCAGAGACAGAACAGCCAGAGAGATCTAGGAGTCCGTTCAAAGACAGAAATTCCAAAGGACGTGCTCCGTTTCCACAACATTCCTTAGACTTTCAGATGCTGCCTTCCCAGAAAGGGGAAAGGTACAGAACAGACTTAGCAGTGAGTCACCATGCAGTAGCACATGCTCAGCACAAACAGCACTGCAGGCTCACCAGCACAAAGAAATAGCCATTCAGATGTTGCAGAACGGATTATTCAGCAACACCCACCCCACCCACTACTCCATAGAGGCTCTTTCCCCCAGTTCAGAACAAGAAAGGACCCACCAAGAGAGAGAAAGCATTTCCCTGAATTTCATTCACAGCTTATCATCCAGGTTGAACCCAAAGGTTAACGCCACTTTTACAAGCATCAGAGGCATCCTGAGCAAACACAAGCCCAGCAGGCCTTGTGTTGAAATCCAGATGAACCAGCAGGCAGAGCTCTCCTCAGGACAGTGCTGCTGCAGTGGTGCCTAAGGCTGAGAGAGTAGAAGAAAGAAAGCAAGTGTAACAAACAAAGAAGCAGTGGTCGGTTGCAGTTCTTGAAGAAGAGGAACTTTGGTGCTTGGCATTCAACAGTAATAATCATGATAACTAATGGCAGAGCTTTCCACTTTGAGGCTCTGTAACTAAGGGATGTGGCAAGGAAATGAAAGCCACACAGTTGTAGAGGAATGAGCATAGGGAATAATTTGCCATACTACAATTAGAAACCCACTGTGTTACACCCTTTGCTAACACTCCCCAAAACACAGTCTTTAACTGCAGAGTCAGGAAAAAAAGGATGCTTTATTTTTTTCCCCCCTGCCCAACATCACCAATGAACAAAATAGCTACTTTCACTCACTGTGGTTCTGCACTTCAGGACCCTTGACTAAAGGAATGAATAGCTCCTTCCTGTGAAGTACACCCTGCTTTTAGTCGTTGCCATTGCTGACTTCTCCCATTCTCTAAAAGGAAAGTCTGGGCTTACAAAGCAAAGGTTATGTACTGAACTAAGGTCTCACTGCCATGTCAGTTCAACCCCCAAAGCAGTGTGGAACACCAAAAGAGTTGCCAAAGTTTGCTTTTCACAATCATTATACAAACTCACTGCTTTTAGCACAATGAGGATACCAGACACACACCTAACACAGGCTGAAAACCTCATTATTCGGATTTCTGTGTACACTGAGTGTGTTTATATTGAGTAACTCCACAAGAATAATTTTTTTAAAAAAATCTTATGGCAAAATGCTCAGTTACTTATTTACTCTTAAATCAGCAGAATGCTCATGCCAAGCTAAATGCCTTTCTTTCTAAACATTAATTTTAAAAAGACAAAAAGCAGCCTGCTAGCCTAGGTGATAAGAGCAAAAAGGAAAGCTTAGATTCACTGAGAGAAAGATAAGCACATTTTCTCTTTCCAAAAGATATAAACTGGAGTCTCCTTAATGCCCTGGCACAGTTCCATAAACTTCAGTTCCTCAAATACCATCTCCAAGTATCCACCCCTTTTTGCCTCAGCAGTATCTAAATAAATACAGAAACTTAGAAATGGTGGGAAGGGAGACCTCAAACCCACTGCACAGAAAGTTATTTGTGAGGAAGAACTGTGCATTAGAAACTTACCTGAATTGCAAACCATTCAAACCTGAATAGCAGCAATCCACAGGCTGAATCAAAGATGGTCCAGGGTGGTGCACAGAGTCACGTGTAGGGGAGTACCCTGCATCTCAAAGCAAGGGGCACGGGTCCGGTCTAGCAGCTAATGCCAGGTTGTGTTTCCCTCTTTGTGTCAGCCTTGCAGAGCCAGACTCACTTTGCTTATGTCAGATCACATCAGTATTGGCCTATCTATCTGATTCATGCAACAGGAATGAGTGGGTGTTCTGGCACAAGGGTCAAGAAGATATTTCCTTGACAAAACCATTGAAAAAAATATTTTCACTGAGCACTAGCTGGCTACAAGAAGAGAAAACAACAGCTTGAGCAAATGCGGGTCACTGGCCTGCCTAACCCACCTTGGGGAGCTTACCTTGTCCTGGCCTGATGGAAAGTTTGTTACTTTTCAAAGCAACTGCATGTGGAAACTCTTCACCTACCTTTAGAATCATAGAATCCTTTAGTTTGGAAGACACCTTTAAGATCATCAAGTCCAACCATTAAGCCAACACTACTAAGTCCTCTGCTAAAACAGAATCAGATCTGTCAGGGATGAAATGGACCACAAGGATCACCCAGTTCCAACCCCTCTGTCATGAGCAGGGACACCTCCCACTACATCAGGCTGTCTAGAGCCTCATCCAGCCTGGCCTTAAAGACCCCCAGGGAGACCCATGCCAGGGTCTCACCACTCTCATGGGGAAGAACTTCTTCCTCATGTCCAGCCTGAATCTACCCACTTCCAGCTTTGCCCCATTCCCAGTAGTCCTGTTAGAATAGAGGTATGAAAGCGCTGAAGTCCTTTGCCTCCAGGGCTCAGTGACAAGTACTCTTTTCAGAAGACAGCTAACCTCCTTTGTCCCATCTAGTTGTCAGCAGGAGGAGGATATTGAAGTGTCAAGTCCAGATGAAACTGCAGATCTACGGTTTGCAGGACGCTGCCTAAAGCAGCTTTCTCAGCACTGTGCATTCCTCTCCAACCCATTGATGGTTCTACTGAATCACGCTCCTGGACTGGAGATTCACAGGCACGGAAGGAGGAGGGCACTGGGGAAGACCCTCAGTCCAAACTCCTCTCTCTCAAAGCCAGAGGCACACCCAACACACATGGTGTCCCAGCGTTGCAGACTTAGGTCCCAGTTGCCCCTGCCACCGCTACCACCAGCCCCCTGCGCAACCCCGGCTGCGTCCCTCTGACCTCCACCTACCAGCTGCATTTCCCAGGGGGAATTCCGCACGAGTGCCCCTGACCCCCGCC
>NW_008586474.1:0-14654 GCF_000691845.1 Merops nubicus | reverse complement strand
CGCCGGGGAAATTTTCGAGAGATTGTGATCGCAACTCATACAATAGTTTGGATTAGAAGGGACTTATGAAACCATCTAGTTCCAGCCCCCCTGCCTGGGACTAGGAGGCAGGGACACCTCCCATCAGACCAGGTTGCTCCAAGCCCCATCCAACCTGGCCTTGAACACCTCCGGTGATGGAGCATCCACAGCTTCCCTGGGCAACCCGAGCCAGTGCCTCACCACCCTCACGGGGGAGAACTTCCTTACATCTAACCTAAATCTGCCCTCTTCAGGTAAAGGAACTTGTCCTGTCACTACAAGCCCTTGTAAGAAGTCCTTCTCCAGCTTTCTTGCAGGCCTGCTTTAGGTACTTAAAATGTTTTATTGCAAACACTTTTAGCAGTATTTCTTTTTTGTGTGTGTCTTTGAAACTGTTTGAAGGTTCAAAGTATTTTAGCAACAAATTGCTTGGAAAACAGGTGAAACCTTTAGCTCTTGAAACTGCCCCTATTTAATTTAACTGTGTATAATTGACAGAGAAATATGGATATAGGTTTCTATTTTTTTCTTGATTACTATTTGGAATTTTCATATGTTCTTGTTGAGGTTAATTTTGTTACAGTATGTAACAGTAGTAAGGCATTAATGCTTTTGATTCGTAAGGTCTTTAGTTAGTCAAGTGGGCAGGCATTTTGGTTAGATGATTATTGATAAAATGTTAAAACCCAAAGAAGTCCTGGGTCAGAGTAGCTGACCATCCATCCAGCTGAGTACTTGGTTTGTTGTGACACCATAAGAGACATGGTATGAGGAAGGCACAGAAACCTGACCATGGCCTTTTATGCTCTCTCAACCTTGGATTAGGGATGGTCCAGGGTAGATCTTTGCCTGTTGCTCTCAGTATCTGTTTATGGACTTGTTATCTATGACTTACCCCACCAGTTTTAGCCCATCAACTTTTTTATCTAAAAGATATATTCAGTGGGTTTTGTGAGCTGTCTTGTTACTTCGTTTAATTTTTTTAACAGGTATAATTCCTCATCTCATATTTTTCCCCTGCAGAACATACCTCACAATGGCAGGGGATTAATAGCCTGTGTTCATAGCAGCGTATTTCAAAGGACAGATGAGGTTTCATTTTATTTTAATGTGTATTCCTTCAACATAAAACTGTAATGGAATTGGAGCCTGGTACCTGTTCTAGTGTGCATGGTAAAATATTAATATCACTCATGTGGTGTGAAAAAAGTGGCTTGGGGACAAAATTAAGGATGGCTTGACAAACAAAGTCAGGATAAAATTAAGATGGCTAAAAATTACATGTTAGATGTGCCCATAAAATTGCTAAAAATGAACTTGCCAGTGATACGTCGGGTATCTTTACTCTGAAGTATTTGCAATGATGTCTGGAATCCAAGGCAGCTGAATTGGTTCTTCATTCCAGTATGAGCTTATCTGAGTTATGTTTTCTCCATCTCTGTGTGAAGTGTTTGTAAGACTTATTATTTGCTTCCCAGGCTTATCAGAGGGTAGCCTCGCAACTTTACTTCAATTTGTTACCATTAATGAGGAGCAGTTGGGATTTCTCATGTTGATATTTCTAATTTTCTGGTGACGTGTGTGTTTTGCATTAGTTTTTTGTCGTATTTCTGTTCCATATGTAGTTCTAGAGTTACAGCCTTTAAAAAGAGTCCTTTTTCCTACAGTTGGCCTTGGCAGAGTTATATGAAGATGAAGCTAAAAGGCAGTCATTGTGTCCTGACAAACCAGCAGCCACAAAAGCATCACAGAGGTAAGTTGTGCTTTAGAAATGTGTTGAATAGCTACTGTATTAACTCACAAAAATTTATTGTAATTACTCAGTCTCCTCCCTGTATAAAAAGCGATGGGCGGCTGTTCGTAATCCAGAGTTGTGGATCTCTGTAATAATGCATAGTCGGAACTTCTCAGAATGCTTTCTAAATTGTATTTATTTAGGAGCCTTTGTGCTATATGGTATTCCAAAACACTTTAAACCCCCTCCAGATAAGACAGGATTAAGATGCTTTACGTGAAATGCAATGTGGCTCTGTTTTTACACACCTAGAATTTGATCAGAAAAATAACTGTATTTCTTTATTGCTTCCTCAGAATTCAGTAGTTTGTGTGGAACTTGGCAAGTGAGCTGCTTTGACTGTTGCATTTAACATCATTGCCTGGTGAAACAAGCGTTTGTTTGAAAAATTATTAGGTTCATTAGTAGGGGTGAGAGAAATAAGAAGGGCTTCTTAATGAATTTTTCTGGCCATGGCAAAAAAAGGAAAGGAAAGATAGGTTTCTGTGTATAAATCCAGCTTCTGCTGGCCTGCAGTGTTAGCAATTCATGTAGCATTTGAATATTCAACATTGTTTTAATTTTTTTTTATAAAGAAATCTTGCCAGTTTTTAATTATCTTTTATTGAACTAGTTTTAAAGAAGTCTTGACATCATTACTGTCAGTGGTGCTGTAACAAGTCTTGTCCTTGGCTTGTCTTTCAATCGCTGCTGCCAGTATAGATCTCTGTTTTAAGGGAGGTGTAGCAGCAGAAAGGTTCTGAGTCATGAAAGCCACGCTTCAAGTACATCTGCAAATGCAGATCTCCAGGATTTTAGCACAGTAGGTGACACGTGGAAAATAAAAGCTTTTTTTGGTCATGTTTTGGGAGTCATCTACTCTGCTTGCCTTCCACAGTTGCAGGTAGAGAAGAATGTCTCTGGGCCCTACTGGAAAAAACACCATGTTATATATGTTGTGTAAGTTGCTTTAAGAAATTTGGGACTATCGCCACAAAAATACAAGCCCCACAAAACCTAAAATGTGACAAAGGAAGAAAATAGGAGATTTTAAAGCGTTTCTAGTGCCCATGATCCAAGTCCATAACAACACTTTTTTTTCTGAGAAAGTAATAAGAACCAGGTCCTTCACTGGGATATAGAATTACCTTGTTTTATTAACACTGATACTTCAAAAAGCGATGGCCTGCTCTGCTATACTTTGATGTCAAAGGTAATCAGACAAATTGCATAAATCTGAACTAGCGACCTGCCATGACTCACAGAGCACATTGTATGTTCTTGTCCCAGGGTAGTCAGCTACATCATAAACATCTGCATAAATGAATTTTATTATTAAGTACTACATGGATGAGAGCCTGTATCAGGGCATTTTGCGAGGTAACAAGCCTAGCTAGTCCCATGGTAGCTTATTGATCTGTCCTGATCATAAAATAGAATCTGATTCTTCATTTTAATCATCTTTGGAAGTCTTTGTGAATTTGCCATTCAGCATATTTTCTAAGTTGTATAAACACAAGTGAGAACTCCTACCTTTTAGTTCTTAGGATCCTCACAAACAGGAACTCCAGGACATGAAGGAAAGCCAACATTCACTTCACAGGGCAGCTTACCTCTTGACAAAACCAGCTAGAATGTGGGAAGTGTTTGAAGTCTAATTAGTTCTGCTAAGCTGGATTCTGAAGCAGCTGTTGGGCTTGTGCATTACCCCCAGTGGTGTAATGCAGAATTCTGCATAACCTCTGATAGAATATAATAGAACAGTAGAGTACAGTTGGAGGGAACCCAAAACAATCAGCTAGTCCAGCTGTTACTGCAAAGTGACCCTCTGCCACACATGCACTTTTTCCTGGTTATTCACTGAGAAGCATTGATGGCTATGTACTTTGGCAAAAAAAAAAAAGGTATGATGAGGACAAAGAAAAACCCCCAACAGCTTGTTATCCTTAGGTTTTGAAAAAGAAGTAATTTCAGAAGTTTGTTATTAAATACTTACTGAAGTGTATGTACAAGTCTTCTTCACATGTTTTCTTCTATTCTCTTGGCAGTCTTAAAATTGATTCTCTTAGAAGGTTGAGGAAACCAGAGAGAAGCATGAGCGATGACAAAGGAAACCAAAGGTATTTTGAAAACAAATTAAAAAATCATTTAGTGAATGTGTAAGTAATGGCATTTCTTGTTGATGTTCACACTTTGCTCCCCCTTGTTTTTCAAAATGTATGTGAGCTAAGTCTGCCCTGCAAAGAGCTAGTAAATACAGAGATGCTATGTGATTTCTTAGGGTAAGTGTTAGCTGTATGCAGCTATAGTAAAACTATATTTAGGAGAATCTGGCTGTAGTGATCTAGTAATGGATGTAAAGGTTGTAACTTGCACTTAGACTTCAGAGCTTTTTTACCTTTTCTCCAATACCCTGAACTGTTCTGTGAATTTCTCAAATACTTGAGTATGAACTTTATTTGAATACAAATTCTGATGAGAATTCTTGTTTCATCTTGTTACTGCTGTTCTTTTGAATCTAATTATTTAAAATTTTCCATATAATAAATACAGATTTCTGTACAAAGGAGAGATGTTACAAAAAGGATTGGTAGTTATGTGACATCATAAAAGCAGTATGATTGACAGCACCTTCATAGCCCCTAAAGGTTTGGGGAAAATTGTAAAATGTGGTGAAATCAACAGCATTTTGAAGTCATTTGCTTTGGAGATGGTTCCACAGGGATTGATTTTGCCAGAAGTGATTAAGTGAAAAAGTTAAGGAAAGTAGAAAACACTAAATTTTATTAGTTATTAACACTTGTTATCAAAGACAAAACAGTCAGGTTTGCCAGGTTTGGAATGTATATACAGATTTTTTTATTATACCACCTATTCCGTTGGTATTTAGAGATTTATAGGCCCTTCCTCAAGATAATCTTCATGGACTGTTTTGATCTTGATAATCAGATATGATTTTGAACAGAATTTTTTGTAGTTTAACCTTTCTTCAAGAGCTAGAAATGGGGCTGTGTTGAGGAAAAACACAATTGGTTTGCTGGATTATTGGATTGCTGGGAAGGTCAGAACCAAGTAGAACATTTCTGTGATCAGAATGAGAAGGTTTTGTGCCAAATTTGACTCTTTTTTTTTTTTCTTTTGATGGGGAGAGGAGAGGTATGCTTGTCATTTAAAGTGTTGTTGCTTATGAACATTACTATTCTAAAGATTTTATTCAGGTGACTTGGAATACAGAGGATTGGAGATTTCTGGAGCTTCTAATAATCCAAGTAAAATTGTTGCTGAACTCTTCAAGGAAGCAAAAGAACATGGGGCTGTCCCGTTAGATGAAGCCTCAAGAGCATCTTCTGATTTCAGTAAAGCTAAGGTAAAACTTAAAAGATATTTTGATCTCTATTTACATTAGTCTCTCTGAAACTTGGATATCTAAGCACAAGGGAGTAAATATGGCTTTTTGTCCTTTATGTGAATAGCAGAGGAATGCTCAACACCATTGTGTATAAACTGTGCTCAAATAGCTTGCTCTAGAAAATAAAGTGAGGAAGAACCACACAATTTCAGGGGAAATCGCTAGAAATCAAGCCAAACTGGAATTACTTGCTTAAGTTTAATTAAAATTCATTAAAAATAAAACCAAAAACAAACTCAAACAAAACCACCACACCAAAACCTGCAGTTCACATAAAAACCTCTTCTCTGTTGCATTCCTTCTAGAGGGCAGCAGTCAATGGTCCATGTCCAGGTGGAGGTCAGTGACAAGTGGTGTCCTTCAGAGGCCCATAGTGGGACCAGTACCATTTTATATCTCCATCAGTGACACAGGCAGTGAGATTGAGCACACCTACAGCAAGTCTGCAGATGACACCAAGCTGAGCAGTGCCCTTGACATGCCGGAGGGATGGTCATCCAGAGGGGCTTGGACAAGCTTGAGAAGCCATGGAAACCTCATGAGGTTCAGCAAGGTCAAGGGCAGGGTCCTGTACCTGGGTTGGGGAAATTCTCAGTATCAGCACAGGCTGGGGATGAAGGGATTGAGAGCAGCCCTGGGGAGAAGGACTTGAGGGCGCTGTGGGGTGAGGAGCTGGATGTGAGCTGGTCCTGTGCACCCACAGCCCAGCAGCCAATGGATCATGGGCAGCACCCCCAGCAGCGTGGGCAGCAGGGCAGGGAGGGGATCCTGCCCCTCTGCCCCACTCTGGGGAGACCCCCCTGCAGTGCTGGGGCAGCTCTGGAGTCCTCAGCACAGCAGAAACAGGGACCTGCTGGAGCGGGGCCAGGGGAGCCCCAGCAGTGACCCGAGGGGGGAACCCCTCTGCTGGGAGCCCAGCAGGGGAGAGCTGGGCTGGGGCAGCCTGAGAGGAGAAGGCTCCAGCTGGGGAGACCTGGTGGCCTGCCAGTGCTTAAAGGGGGATTATAAGAAAAACAGGCAGGACAAGGGGAGATGGTTTTAAACTAAAAGAGGGGACATTTAGACTAGAGAGAAGAAAGGCATTTCTTACCCTGAGGGTGGTGAGACCCTGGCCCAGGCTGCCCAGAGAGATGGTTGATGCCCCATCCCTGGAAACATTTCGGTCAGTTGGCTGGGGCTCTGAGCAGCCTGCTCTAGTTGCAGATGTCCCTGCGCACTGCAGGTAGGTTGCACTAGATGATCTTGAAAGGTCCCTTCCAACCTAACCCATTCTGTTTTTCTGTGATTCTAATGTTTGAAAAAAATGTAAAGATTAGAAACTGAAAGGCATCACAATCTGCTTAGCCTGATTATGGTGACTGGGTTCAATTTTCCACTCGAAAGTATGCAAGTTGGAACAATGCATTTGCTTTTTAACACAGAAGCAAGCTTGCTGATGCTTTTATTTGCATCTAGGTAAGAATTTTAATAAACTGTTTCAGATATTTATTTCAATAAGCTCTGCTATGTATTTTTATTCCAGTCGTTTTCTGGTGGTGGATATAGATTGGGTGACTCATCACAAAAGCACTCTGAATACATCTATGGAGAAAATCAAGATGTAAGTAAAATCCTGGAGAGCAGGAAATAGAATCTGTAACAGATGTCTGCTTAATCCTGTTTAGAGCTTGAAATGCCAATATTACTGCAACTATATCTATGAGGAAAAACTAATCTAAATATTAGATATGTGTTAAGTAGAAATTGTTAAATTGGAAGTGTCCACAGAGGACAAATGTTCATTGAATACCCCTAGGGCCTCCATTATGGGATTTTCTGTTGGAAATTACTTTGAAATTCCTTTCAGCTACTTTCTTCCAGCTGTTCTTCTGCAGTCTCTTAGCTGTGCTAACATTTTAATCCTCTTAGGTTAGGAATTGTTTCTTCTTGTGGCTTGCAAAGTAGCCAGTCTTAAACTGAAGGGCATGGATGTATTCAAGGAATGGCGAAGCAGCAGGCTTGGGAATCTGAAAAACAAAGTTCTCCATGCTTGGCATTCATGTGACTGGCTACAGCAAATGTTAAGCTTCTCTGGAAACAAACCAAAGGAATGAGTAAGGCCAAAATCTGTTAGGATAGATCAAAAATTGCATAATTAATCTTTATTAATTTGAAATACCTTCTTTGTCTGTTTTGTTTTTTTTTTTTTTTTCACTGTATTTGCTTCATAGGTTCAAATCTTGCTGAAACTATGGAGGAATGGCTTCAGTTTAGATGATGGCGAGTTGAGATCCTATTCAGACCCAACAAATGCTCAGTTTCTTGAGTCTGTTAAAAGAGGGTAGGTTAAAATGGCAACTTTTTTGAGGTATGTCTTTAAAGTGAAGTGGAAAAAAAACAAACTTTCTTACACTGCCTATAATTATTAAAATCTCCAGGCTTCTTTTCTGCCTGCACCCAGAAGATATATTCTTCATCTGTTATCAGATGCATGGGGCATATAAAGATTTGGAACACTTTGGTTCCTTCTAGTGATTTAATTCTGAATATTACTTATTACAGACATGTTTTGTTATTAGCTTTTGACTGTGTCAGTATGTTCTAGGTTTTGAACGTCAGCTCACTGATTTTTTCTCTTTCTTTAGGATTAAATCAATTCATAAACCATTTGGATGCCTAAAGTAAACATAAACAGTACAACATGATTTTATACTAAAAGTAAACATCAACAGTACAACATGATTTTCTACTACTAGGAAGGTTTTTGTGTAATTTTGTATTGTGGTTCAGAATGTAATTGGGGAACTTTTTTTTTGTAATTCAGGGAAATTCCCGTGGAACTGCAGCGACTTGTTCATGGTGGCCAGGTTAATTTGGATATGGAAGACCACCAAGAACAGGAATATGTGAAGCCTAGACTGCGATTCAAAGCCTTCAGTGGTGAAGGGCAGAAACTTGGAAGGTAAAAACTTAGGTTTTTTGTTCTGTGTTCATATGCTGTTTCCAAAGCTGGATTTAATAAGTGATTGTTGGAACAGCTAATCAGATGACAAAGCAACATAAAATTATTCTGTGTCATGAGTCTCATCCCTGATTTCAGTTACCACCTCTCTGGGCAATCTGGGCCAGGGTCTCACCACCCTTGGCGTAAAACATTTCTTCATACCTGATCTAAATCTTCCCTCTTTTACTTTAAAGCCATCACCCTTTATCCTGTCACAACAGGCCCTGCTAAAAAGTCTGTTCCCATCTTGCTTACAGGCCACCATCAAGTACTCAAAGGTCACCATAAAGTCTCCCTGGAGCCTTCTCTTCTCCAGGCTAAACAACCCCAGCTCTCTCAACCTGGCCTTACAGCAGAGGGGTTAAAGCCCTCAGAGCATTTTTGTGGCCTCCTCTGGACCCACCTGAACAGGTCCCTGTCTCTCTTGTGCTGAGGACTCCTAAACTTTTACTAGGATTTGATTAAAACTTCAAATGATGCTGCAAGAACCTATACTAGGAGCTGTTTGTTTGGGGTTATTCTTAGGGAACCAACCAGAGTTCCTTTACATGCTCCCTGAAATGAATTTATACTGGATTGTGGGAGAGGAGGGGCTCAACTTCTAACCTCTGACTGGAGCCCCACTTCCTCCAACTGTCATCTCTGACTACAGTATAAAATTCATATATGCAGCAAATAAAATGAAATTTAATGATTGAGGAAAGCTTACACCTCGTTCCCTTTCATTTGCTGTCCCAGTGCAAGAGTAGGCTGATGCTGTAAAAACTCTTAAATGTTTATAATTCGATTGAACTGATACATCATGTGCCAAAATTCATTCTGGTGACTGAACATTTCAGACTACTTTGTCCAAAAGTGCATGATCTCTGTTCAGCTTAAGCTGGTCAGTAGGAGTAAACAGTAATGTGACCTCAACTCTGGCAGTCATCATTTTTTTCACATAACAGTTGTAGGTTTCACAGCGTCTTTTTCAGCTGATTTGATATTACCTGTTGAACTGTAAATACTTCTAAGTTTCTGTTCATGGTTGCATTTATTCATGTAAAATGCTTGGTTGCCAAAAAAAGATAGTAGTGGTGTGCTGCAGCGAGTAATTTAATGCAATACATGATTCTGAACTGGTTTTAACCTATATTTCCTAATTTAAAAATAAAAAAGACAAACGTGCTCAGTAAAACTGAGAAGGTGGTAAGCTCTGGTAGGGGTGACATAGGGAACAATTTTATATAGTAATTTCTTCACCTGGACACTTGCTCTGATTATTAAAGAAAATAGATGGGGAAGAGAGGAGGTTTGGCATGTAAGAAAATGTGCACAAGTATTGTGTGCCATTTTTGGTTGATTTGGTAGTTTTTGAAGTGTCAGGTATGTAATGAATGAAAGGAGAAACCAAATGGTTCTCTCTAGCTAGACTGGTATTCTTTTTATACTAAATGTAAAAAATTCCACACTTGCTGTGTGATGCTGCCCGTCACCTGTTAATATCATTTGTGCCTGGAAAGGGTGTGGGATGCCCAAAATCACAGTGGTGCTCCTGAAAGCAATTACTGAAGCAGTTTGGTGCTTGGTTATTTTTTAGTACAGTTCAGAAGATATATATTGTATCTTAGCATTGGTGACTGTCATTCCATACTCTGTAAGCATAGACAAAGATAGTTTCATTTGTACTTGACTATGTAAAATAATGCAAATGTAACTTTTTATCCTTGGTTCAGACAACTTTGAGAGGATTTTTGCTGCTTGTTTGTATTAGCTACACATGGTAGAAAAAGACAACTGAAACTTTATTCCATTCTGGTTTGACTCCATTAATAACAACTGTTTCTTTTTTTTTCAATCCTCTAGCCTTACACCTGAAATAGTCAGCACCCCTTCTTCCCCAGAGGAGGAGGACAAATCCATTCTCAATGCACCTGTCCTCATTGATGATTCCGTGCCAGCAACTAAAATTCAAATCAGATTAGCTGATGGAAGCCGATTAATACAAAGATTTAACCAAACACACAGGTAAATTCATTCTGCATCTGTGCAGATAACCATCATTATTTTGATAAGGTTGTGTTTTATCCTTAAATGAGTATCAGCAAGACATAAAAATGGGAAGAATATAGCTCCACTGAAATGTTCTAGTTCTGTGCCATTTTTGTGGAAGGTTTTTGGGGATGGGGCATCAACCACGTCTCTGGGCAACCTGAGCCAGGGTCTCACCACCTCACTGTAAAAATTTCTCTTCTTTCTATCTAGTCTAGGTCTCCTCTCTTTTAGTTCAAAACTATCACCCCTTGTCCTTTCACAACTGTCCCTGCTAAAAGTCTGTCCTATATTTCTTACAGGCCCCCTTTAAGTACTGAAAGGCTGCAGTAAGGTCTCCTTGGAGCTTTCTCTTCTCCAGGCTCAACAACCCCAACTCCCCCAGTCTGTCCTCACAGCAGATGAGTTCCAGCCCTCTGATCATTTTTGTGGCCTCCTCTGGACCTGCTTCAACAGGTCCTTGTCTTTCTTGTGCTGAGGACCCCAGAGCTGGACGTCGTGCACCAGGCAGGGTCATAATCAGAGCTCCAGCCCTCTACCTCATTATACCTGAGACTCTGACTAAACATGACATGGGTTGTAAGTGTAGACTGCAGCCCATAAGCAGAAGGGTGTAGGGACATAACATGCTCAATTCTGGCATGTAAGCTGGACGTGATACTGAGAACCAACCTCTGTTTTGTCTTGGATGGTCATCTCCTAGGAATTGGCAGCGTGCAGACTTGCCAGGGTTTTTAGATGTCTTAGTAGTTTGCTGATTAGAGCTTGCCATCAGTTTTGTTGACTTTGTTGGGCCATTGCCATAAATGGTGTTGGCCAACCCCATTTATTTGCCTGAGAGGTTGTGTCAGTGCAAGGTTCTGCAAAGTTCTACTTTGCACTGCGTGGCTGATAGACCTTTGGGCAGAGGGCAGAGATTGGAGCAGTAGTTCCACTCACACTTCACAGCAAGCAGGTTTCAAGCCAGCCCTGGTCTGAAATCTGCACTGTGATGTTAGAACACAGCTGAAAGTGAGCTTGAATCCTGCCTTGAAGGTCATCAAAGCATGGACCCAATTCCATGTTAATATTGTTATATGGAGAGTTTACCTCTTCCCTTATTTCCTTCTGGCTCAGAATGAGTGCACAGCCAACGTGCAGCTTTCTGACATCATACACCACTACAGAGGGAGGCAGAGCTAAATCCTATCTTGGCAGACCTGACATACAGGCCAGATCTTTTCTTCACATCATCTGCTGAAGAAGTTCCTTAGATAAACAGCTGGGCTCATCACGAGCCAGTGTAGCCATGGTGTGTTTCCTTCTGTCTGCATGAACCAGTAGAAGGGATGAACTTCCCAGTAACATCTCTAACCAAGGGGTGTGCTGACAGATTTTAATCATTATTAATATCCATGAATAATATACATGAATTTTTTTTAGTTGTCCTTGCCATATGTATGACCAAAGTCAGCTACTAAAGTCCATTGCTTGTATCATAAGCCCTGAAGACTAATAGAAAGTTGAAGACTGCTTATTTGACCACAGTACATCTGCCTATGCTTTAGTTACAATAGGTATTGAAAGATTTATTCTCAGCTTACAGTCTTAGGACAGAAAACTCAAGTTTCAGGTTTTTATCTGTAAAATCTTGCTTATTTTTCATCCGTGTTTTATGAAATGAAATTATTGTTGTTATACTGTTGATGTGATTTGTTTTATGAAGTTCATAAAACTTTATGCATTCAGTGCTGGGTGAAAGTAGGGGAAACCTCTAGCTATTGAAGTGCATTGGTAATCCTCCTCTGCTTCCTCATCACCATATAGTTTAAGGCTCCTCCTCCCATTGTTAATTCAGCTTTTTTTGCATGCACTGACTGATAGTGAAATTTTTGACAGCTGGTGTCAAAATCATTTGGCTTTCTATGTTAAATACCAGTTTTCAGTATAGTTCTATGTTACAAATTTTATTTGTTGTTGGAGAAAACATTTTAGTTTTTCATGGTTTTTTATATAAGAAGCAAAAAAATCGAGGCTACAACCATTAGTCACAAGGATCAAATGGAAACATAAAATCAATAGGACATATGAAATGGTTTAGTCTCTTAGAAGGTTGTGTGTTCTCTGATCATCTTAATGTTCAGATATTTATGTCAAAATGGAATCCTGCAGAGTTTTCATGTCTGTATCCTTTCCACAGGGTTAAGGATATTCGAGATTTCATTATCCAGTCCCGTCCAGCATTTGCAACAACTGATTTTGTTCTTGTGACTACCTTCCCAAATAGAGAGCTAACAGATGAAAGCCTGACACTACAAGAAGCAGATATACTTAACACTGTGATTCTTCAGCAGTTAAAGTAATCTTACAGTTGTTGGCACAGTACAGGGAGCATGCTGTTTTGTCATACAATATGTTTCCAACGGATGAAAACAAGGAAATGTTGGTGTCTTCTTATTTCCCCACATCCACGGATCAGATTTTTGGGTTTTATGTCTTCCAGCTATAGCATATCTAACTTTTAAAATTTTAATTTCTCAACATTGTTCAGCCTTTTTTCAGTGTTAAAATTAAACTTCCCTATGTGAGTATTTTTTCAAGCCACATTTTGTACTAAATGTGAAATGAAGTTTGACTTGGACTCTTTGTTACTTTGAGGGGGGTGGGGGGTCAGAAGCATTTTTCTGAAGGGGACAGTATCTTTCATACAGGCAGGAGGATTTGCACTATGGAAATGTTTTATGCTGCACTGACAAACAGCCATTTGAAAACCTAGCCTGTAGGTTATGTTTACCTTCCAAGCTGTGTTAATATTGAGGTGTTGTTTAATAGGTTGACAGATAATTAATACCCTAATATAATTTTTGTATATTGTTAGCAGTGTTTCATGGTGCAGTATAATATTTATACTCTTGTTTTTATGTAATTTTCCTTGTATTTTTGCTCATACAAATGAATTGGTTCAGGAGAGGCAAACCTCATCTTACTGCAGACTATAATAGATTGTCCTCTTTGTATTTTAGTTGTTCTACTTGTGGTGAAAACAAGTATGAATCTTTTTTTTTTCTTCTGGAAGTTGAGAGAAATGGGAGAGACCGCTGTCAGCTGGAGAAATATTGTGGGTTAGATTTCATGAGAGTAGGCTTGTGGTCACTTTGAACCTGAATATGCCATGGAACATGATTCTTCACATGAACATTACTTAACACCAAACAAACAAAAGACACCTCAACACCAAGGTGCACAAACACAGAACTTGTTCATGCTGCGGCTTGCATGCATAAAAGCAGACATGTTAATTGGTCCTATATTTTTGACCTGAATTTCAGGTCTTTATATCTGGAATTTTGGCCAAAAGCAGCTTGTAATATTCAGGGGGGATCTGGCTGTGCAGCTTTTGCTTTACTTGGTTAGAAGCTGTGTAGTTAAACCCCCAAATCCTGGAAGTTATATCTTGTTTTTCCAAATAACTTGGCCCTACACTGCAGTATGTGCATAGGGATCTTATGTTGTGGGCAAACTGGCTGCTGTGCTTCAGTACTATGAAATTTTACAGTATTTGTGGCTTTATATCAGATGTGAGTGGATCACACTCTGAAGGAGGGTAAATGGGCTGTATCTCTTGTACCAGTATACCTGATAAAAATGCTGTTTTCCCCAATTATTTTGTTCTGAAAATCTCAATATTTATTTATGCTAAGCTTACTATTGCTCATTATATTTGATTAATCTTAGATTTTTACCTCAAAGTAGATATTGGAGTGAGTAACTTTTAAACGTGTGATTGTACTGGAAGTATTTTGTTTTGTAATCTGAATATCCGCATGATTTTAATCCTAATTCATTTCATGTTCTAAGTAATTAAAGTTGTAAGCCAAAAAGACCAGAGGCAACATTTCTTGTTTTCTTCCCAGTTTGTTGTGATGTGGTGGCAATTGTGTTGCATGCTGTATATGTAAGCCTAAACTGAAAGGAATGGACACTTACTATGCATTTATTTTATATAGTAACACTTCTCTGTGTTGTGAGGCTGAAGTCAGTATTGTGATATCAACCTTAGACAATCAGTGGTTTGGGGATAGTCAGTTCAGAATGCAGGTAAAATTCCATTGCTTATTAGTTCTGAAGACCATTGTTAATTAAAGATCAGTTCTTTGAGCAGAGACCTATGTGGATGCACACGTAAGACTGGCTGCAAGGGAGAAGGAACTTGGTAGAGGATGATCTTTCCTTCACAGCAAAGCTGCTGAGCTTCTTGGGAATTCTTCTCAGCTTCCATGAAATTCAGGTAATAATCCTGCTGCTTGGTCTTCTAGGCAGCTTATGAAAGGCTCAGGCTTCACCTCTGCTTGTCTTTCCCAGAAATCCTTTGTCACACAAGAGCCAAATTATCCAAACCTGAATGTTTTCTCTTAAGAAAATCTCTCTGGACCTCCATATTTGTGCTTCTTTTCTCT